>NC_091154.1:60172403-60325521 GCF_040958095.1 Procambarus clarkii
GCAGACGTTATTCTCTTTATGTGGGCTTCAGGAGACAGGTTTGGTGTGATATCAACTCCTAGATCTTTCTCTCTGTCTGTTTCATTAAGTACTTCATCTCCTATTCTGTATCCTGTGTCTGGCCTCCTGTTTCCACTGCCTAGTTTTATTACTTTGCATTTACTCGGGTTGAACTTCAACAGCCATATGTTGGACCATTCACTCAGTCTGTCTTGGTCATCTTGTACCCTCCTACTATCATCCTCTGTTTCAATCCTCCTCATAATTTTTGCATCGTCGGCAAACATTGAGAGGAACGAATCTATACCCTCTGGGAGATCATTTACATATACCAGAAACAGTATAGGTCCAAGGACTGACCCCTGCGGGACTCCACTTGTAACGTCTCGCCAATCTGAGACCTCACCCCTCACACAGACTCGTTGTCTCCTGTTGCTTAAGTACTCCTTTATCCAATGGAGAACCTTCCCTTTCTCTCCAGCCTGCATCTCCAGCTTTCTCACTAGCCTCTTGTGTGGCACTGTATCAAAGGCTTTCTGACAATCCAAAAATATGCAGTCTGCCCACCCTTCTCTTTCTTGCCTTATTTTTGTTGCCTGGTCGTAGAATTCAAGTAACCCTGTGAGGCAGGACCTGTCATCCCTGAACCTATGTTGATGCTGTGTTACAAAGTTCCTTCGCTCCAGATGCTCCACTAGCTTTTTTCGCACAATCTTCTCCATCAGCTTGCATGGTATGCAGGTTAGGGACACTGGCCTGTAGGTCAGTGCCTCCTGTCTATCCCCTTTCTTGTATATCGGGACTACGTTAGCTGCTTTCCAAATATCTGGCAGTTCCCCTGTTGCCAGTGATTTGTTATACACTATGGAGAGTGGTAGGCACAGTTCTTTTGCTCCTTCCTTTAGTACCCAAGGAGAGATTCCATCTGGGCCTATAGCCTTTGTCACATCCAACTCTAGTAAACACTTCCTTACTTCCCCGCTGGTAATCTCAAACTCTTCCAGTGGTTCCTGGTTAGCTATTCCCTCACTTATCTCTGGAATTTCTCCGTGCTCTAAGGTGAAGACCTCCTGAAATTTCTTATTCAGTTCCTCACACACTTCCTTGTCATTTGTAGTGAATCCTTCCACCCCTATCCTTAATTTCATAACTGTTGTTTTTCTCCTGATGTGGCTATGCAACAATTTAGGCTGAGTCTTTGCCTTGCTTGCGATGTCATTTTCGTATTGTCTTTCTGCCTCTCTTCTCATCCTGACATATTCATTCCTGGCATTCTGGTATCTTTCTCTGTTCTCCAGTGTCCTGTTATTCCTATAGTTTCTCCATGCCCTTTTACTTTGCTGCCTAGCTAGCCTACATCTCTGATTAAACCATGGGTTTCTCATCTTCATTTCTCTGTTTTCCTTTTGGACTGGGACAAACTTGTTTGCTTCGTCCTTGCACTTCTGCGTGATGTAATCCATCATATCTTGGGCCGTCTTTCCCCTGAGCGCTTTTTCCCATGCTATATCTGTTAGGAATTTTCTTATCCCCTCATAGTTTCCCTTTCGGTATGCTAACCTTTTGGTTTCGGTATCCCTCCTCGAGTTCAATAACCCTTCTTCAATCAGGTACTCAAACACCAGTACACTGTGGTCGCTCATTCCTACGGGGTACTCAAAACCGATTTCTCTTGTGTCGGAGTCGTTCAGAGTGAAGACTAGGTCGAGTCTTGCTGGTTCGTCATTGCCTCTCATCCTTGTGGGCTCTCTGACATGCTGGGTTAAAAAGTTTCTTGTCACCACCTCCAATAGCTTGGCTCTCAACGTATCCTCGCCTCCATGCGGTTCCTTGTTCTACCAGTCAATCCTTCCGTGATTGAATGTATGTATGTATGTATGTATGTACGTATGTATGTATGTATGTATGTATGTATGTATGTATGTATGTATGTATGCATGTATGTATGTATGTATGTATGTATGTATGTATGTATGTATGCATGTATGTATGTATGTATGTATGTATGTATGTATGTATGTATGTATGTATGCATGTATGTATGTATGTATGTATGAATGCATGTATGTATGTATGTATGTATATATGTATGTATGTATGTATGTATGTATGTATGTATGTATGTATGTATGTAATGTATGTATGTATGTATGTATGTAATGTATGTATGTATGTATGTAATGTATGTATGTATGTATGTATGTATGTATGTATGTATGTAATGTAATGTATGTATGTAATGTAATGTATGTATGTATGTATGTATGTATGCATGTATGTATGTATGCATGTATGTATGCATGTATGTATGTAATGTAATGTATGTATGTATGTATGTATGTATGTATGTATGTATGTAATGTATGTATGTATGTATGTATGTATGTATGTATGTATGTATGTATGTATGTATGTATGTATGTATGTATGTATGTATGTATGTATGTATGTATGTATGTGTGTATGTGTGTATGTATGTATGTATGTATGTATGTATGTATGTATGTATGTATGTATGTATGTAATGTAATGTATGTATGTATGTATGTAATGTAATGTATGTATGTATGTATTGTGACGGTGTTCCCCCCCTTATATTTCTCCCACGCCTGCTGTAAGAGTCATGTCCACTTTACCCGAGCGTTCTCTACGTCGCGGGCATCAGTTTGATGTATGTGGGAGAGTGTAGTGTTCTCGAGGTGGCGAGAAATTCGTGAAAGAAAAGTATTTTGGCCTGTGGTATAGGCCCTTTAGGAAGCCAATATGGCGCGGGCTCCTCCGTTTTGCCGCCAAAACTGTGACGTCAGTGGCACCAGATTGGTCACCGACAGCGATGTGGCACAGGGAGCCAATGAAAACCTCCCTTGGCAAATATGACGTCACGAAAGCAGGGGGGTCCGGTCATAGCGCCACTGCGGCGCCATCGGTCTGACATGACACGTCATGGTGGACGGATGTGTGAAGGTTGATCCTGTCAATCTGACAGTAATACGCCACTCCTGTGGATCTTACGCGTCACCCGTAGTCTGCAAGTATGCCGGGAGGTCTTCCTTCATTCCATGTGTGGACCGAAGAGGGAATTGACGGAATATTGAGCGTCAAGTGCTCCGGGGTCGGGTGCTGTGCAGGTGAAGTCTAGGCAGTATCGTCTGGGACGTCTGATAGCTTCACAGTGACGACGTAACGGCTGGGCCAATCCACTGGGAAGCAGTGAAAGAAGACACTAATTGGGAATCCAAACGACTGCAGCCGAGACGTAGGTAGGCAGCCGTAGTTGGGAGAAGAAGTTGACGGCCGGGAGACCGACTCCAACCCTACAAGACGTGGAGGAGGGGCACGGACCCGCGGAGGACAGAACACGGAGACGACGCGTTTATCTTGGGACGTTGATTGAGTTCCTGGAGGACACGACAGAGTGTGTGTGGGGGCGTTCCCTACACGAGGCGGGAGCCTGGACCAAGAGCTACAACTCAACTCTCACCGGAGGATAGGTGGAAGTAGGTGATTCTAGTTTCCCTCCCAATTCCCCTTTAGTCAGCTATATTATTTAGGCAGAGTATTTTGTATGTCGTGAGCAAGGCTCACCTATGTCACAGTAAGGCACAAGTGTGCAGAGTGGGGCTACATAGAGCACTCACGGTATCTATTATTATTATTGGTGTGTGCAGGCACCCGGAGTAATTGATGAATTTACTGTGTTGATAACGTCTTTCATGAGACTTTAATATGATCATTTAGTGAGAGAATATATATATATAAATGTACCAGTATTTGGTGTTAGGCTATGTGCCCAGTAACTATATTATTACTATTATTGATATCTAGGATTTATCTATATATATATATATATGTCTATGCTTGTGTATTGAATAACCATTCATGTGTGCAGTGATCAATTGAATATTCGCCCACGAAAGGAATTGCTGAGAACTCCAGTAATATATAGTTGCATGCGTTATCATTAAATGAAGTGCAGTGTGTTATACCATGATAGTGAATTATTGTGTTCATTAATATAGAAATGTTTGATTGAGCTCAAGATCAGTGAAGCGAAGTATTTACGTTCTATTGCTATTGTCACAGATATTGTGTTGTTTGAACATTTAGTGATCTTTGAGAATTTAAAGAAACAGGCATATTTTGCCTGGGGGGGAGTTGCCCAGCTGATTTTGATATTGACGAGAGGGGGAGCATTGCCAGCTTGGCGAGTTCATGATTATTTGTGAGAACGAGCGACTTTCGCATGAAATAGCTGTTTGCTTATTGATATAATTATGTGATGTCTTGAGTTTTAAGTAAAACACAAAATACCTCGGCGTTTGTATCATCCCCTCCATATTTCTTGTGGCTATATAATACGTGAAAGGAGATAGAGTGATAGAAATAAATACCTACCTGATATCAGATCTATTGAGTGTGTTCTTGCCACTGCTACCACAACTCAACAAAACCACTGACGTGTTACTGGACACGGGAAACACCAGTTGGCGACCTTGTGGTTAGTAGTAGAGCCTTCTGTCGGGGCGGGCACACAGCAGTTAAGAGAACAAGCTGTGTTCTCACTCATTCTCGATTAGAGGCCGGTTGGGATTGACTGGGATACTCTCCTGGCGTACAGTGGCGCCGCGAGGATAGAGTGAAGACCCGCAGGGCTACGGTGAGTAACGGTTATCGCTAATAGTGCGACCGTTGAGAGGATATCTTGTATACTGTTGCTCACCCTCTTATGGTGAACCCCGACAGTATGTATGTATGTAATGTATGTACGTATGTATGTATGTATGTAATGTAATGTATGTATGTATGTATGTAATGTATGTATGTGTTTATGTATGTATGTATGTATGTATGCAATGTTATGTATGTATGTATTTATGTATGTAATGCATGTATGTATTTATGTATGTATGTATGGATGGATGGATGTATGTATGTATGTATGTATGTATGTATGTATGTATGTAATGTATGTATGTATGTATGTATGTATGTATGTATGTATGTATGTAATGTATGTATGTATGTATGTAATATATGTATGTATGTATGTATGTATGTATGTATGTATGTATGTATGTTTGTATGTATGTATGTAATGTAATGTATGTATGTATTTATGTATGTATTTATGTATGTATATATGTATGTATGTATGTATGCATGCACGTACGTATGTATGTATGTATGTATGTATGTATGTATGTATGTATGTATGTATGTATGTGTGTATGTGTGTATGTATGTATGTATGTATGTATGTATGTATGTATGTATGTATGTATGTATGTATGTAATGTAATGTATGTATGTATGTAATGTAATGTATGTATGTATGTATTGTGACGGTGTTCCCCCCCTTATATTTCTCCCACGCCTGCTGTAAGAGTCATGTCCACTTTACCCGAGCGTTCTCTACGTCGCGGGCATCAGTTTGATGTATGTGGGAGAGTGTAGTGTTCTCGAGGTGGCGAGAAATTCGTGAAAGAAAAGTATTTTGGCCTGTGGTATAGGCCCTTTAGGAAGCCAATATGGCGCGGGCTCCTCCGTTTTGCCGCCAAAACTGTGACGTCAGTGGCACCAGATTGGTCACCGACAGCGATGTGGCACAGGGAGCCAATGAAAACCTCCCTTGGCAAATATGACGTCACGAAAGCAGGGGGGTCCGGTCATAGCGCCACTGCGGCGCCATCGGTCTGACATGACACGTCATGGTGGACGGATGTGTGAAGGTTGATCCTGTCAATCTGACAGTAATACGCCACTCCTGTGGATCTTACGCGTCACCCGTAGTCTGCAAGTATGCCGGGAGGTCTTCCTTCATTCCATGTGTGGACCGAAGAGGGAATTGACGGAATATTGAGCGTCAAGTGCTCCGGGGTCGGGTGCTGTGCAGGTGAAGTCTAGGCAGTATCGTCTGGGACGTCTGATAGCTTCACAGTGACGACGTAGCGGCTGGGCCAATCCACTGGGAAGCAGTGAAAGAAGACACTAATTGGGAATCCAAACGACTGCAGCCGAGACGTAGGTAGACAGCCGTAGTTGGAAGAAGAAGTTGACGGCCGGGAGACCGACTCCAACCCTACAAGACGTGGAGGAGGGGCACGGACCCGCGGAGGACAGAACACGGAGGCGACGCGTTTATCTTGGGACGTTGATTGAGTTCCTGGAGGACACGACAGAGTGTGTGTGGGGGCGTTCCCTACACGAGGCGGGAGCCTGGACCAAGAGCTACAACTCAACTCTCACCGGAGGATAGGTGGAAGTAGGTGATTCTAGTTTCCCTCCCAATTCCCCTTTAGTCAGCTATATTATTTAGGCAGAGTATTTTGTATGTCGTGAGCAAGGCTCACCTATGTCACAGTAAGGCACAAGTGTGCAGAGTGGGGCTACATAGAGCACTCACGGTATCTATTATTATTATTGGTGTGTGCAGGCACCCGGAGTAATTGATGAATTTACTGTGTTGATAACGTCTTTCATGAGACTTTAATATGATCATTTAGTGAGAGAATATATATATATAAATGTACCAGTATTTGGTGTTAGGCTATGTGCCCAGTAACTATATTATTACTATTATTGATATCTAGGATTTATCTATATATATATATATATGTCTATGCTTGTGTATTGAATAACCATTCATGTGTGCAGTGATCAATTGAATATTCGCCCACGAAAGGAATTGCTGAGAACTCCAGTAATATATAGTTGCATGCGTTATCATTAAATGAAGTGCAGTGTGTTATACCATGATAGTGAATTATTGTGTTCATTAATATAGAAATGTTTGATTGAGCTCAAGATCAGTGAAGCGAAGTATTTACGTTCTATTGCTATTGTCACAGATATTGTGTTGTTTGAACATTTAGTGATCTTTGAGAATTTAAAGAAACAGGCATATTTTGCCTGGGGGGGAGTTGCCCAGCTGATTTTGACATTGACGAGAGGGGGAGCATTGCCAGCTTGGCGAGTTCATGATTATTTGTGAGAACGAGCGACTTTCGCATGAAATAGCTGTTTGCTTATTGATATAATTATGTGATGTCTTGAGTTTTAAGTAAAACACAAAATACCTCGGCGTTTGTATCATCCCCTCCATATTTCTTGTGGCTATATAATACGTGAAAGGAGATAGAGTGATAGAAATAAATACCTACCTGATATCAGATCTATTGAGTGTGTTCTTGCCACTGCTACCACAACTCAACAAAACCACTGACGTGTTACTGGACACGGGAAACACCAGTTGGCGACCTTGTGGTTAGTAGTAGAGCCTTCTGTCGGGGCGGGCACACAGCAGTTAAGAGAACAAGCTGTGTTCTCACTCATTCTCGATTAGAGGCCGGTTGGGATTGACTGGGATACTCTCCTGGCGTACAGTGGCGCCGCGAGGATAGAGTGAAGACCCGCAGGGCTACGGTGAGTAACGGTTATCGCTAATAGTGCGACCGTTGAGAGGATATCTTGTATACTGTTGCTCACCCTCTTATGGTGAACCCCGACAGTATGTATGTATGTAATGTATGTACGTATGTATGTATGTATGTAATGTAATGTATGTATGTATGTATGTAATGTATGTATGTGTTTATGTATGTATGTATGTATGTATGTATGCAATGTTATGTATGTATGTATGTATGTATGTAATGCATGTATGTATTTATGTATGTATGTATGGATGGATGTATGTATGTATGTATGTATGTATGTAATGTATGTATGTATGTATGTATGTATGTATGTATGTAATGTATGTATGTATGTATGTAATATATGTATGTATGTATGTATGTATGTATGTATGTATGTATGTATGTATGTATGTTTGTATGTATGTATGTAATGTAATGTATGTATGTATTTATGTATGTATATATGTATGTATGTATGTATGTATGCATGCACGTACGTATGTATGTATGTATGTATGTATGTATGTATGTTTGTATGTATGTTTGTATGTATGTATGTAATGTAATGTATGTATGTATGTATTTATGTATGTATGTATGTATTTATGTATGTATGTATGTATGTATATATGTGTTTACTAGTTGTGTACTAGTTGTGTTTTTACGGGGGTTGAGCTCTGCTCTTTCGGCCCGCCTCTCAACTGTCAATCAACTGTTTACTAACTACTATTTTTTTTTTTTCCACACCACACACACACACACCCCAGGAAGCAGCCCGTGACAGCTGACTAACTCCCAGGTACCTATTTACTGCTAGGTAACAGGGGCATTCAGGGTGAGAGAAACTTTGCCCATTTGTTTCTGCCTCGTGCGGGAATCGAACCCGCGCCACAGAATTACGAATCCTGCGCGCTATCCACCAGGCTACGAGGCCCCCCCACGTATGTATGCATGCACGTACGTATGTATGTATGTATGTATGTATGTATTTATGTATGTATGCATGTATGTATGTATGTATGTATGTATGTATGTATGTATGTATGCATGTATGTATGTATGTATGTATGTATGTACTCACCTAGTTGTGTTTGTGGGGGTTGAGCTCTGGCTCTTTGGTCCCGCCTCTCAACCGTCAATCAACAGGTGTACAGATTCCTGAGCCTATCGGGCTCTGTCATATCTACACTTGAAACTGTGTATGGAGTCAGCCTCCACCACATCACCCCTAATGCATTCCATTTGTCAACCACTCTGACACTAAAAAAGTTCTTTCTAATATCTCTGTGGCTCATTTGGGCACTCAGTTTCCACCTGTGTCCCCTTGTGTTAAATAGACTGTCTTTATCTACCCTATCAATCCCCTTCAGAATCTTGAATGTGGTGATCATGTCCCCCCTAACTTCTGTCTTCCAGCGAAGTGAGGTTTAATTCCCGTAGTCTCTCCTCATAGCTCATACCTCTCAGCTCGGGTACTAGTCTGGTGGCAAACCTTTGAACCTTTTCCAGTTTAGTCTTATCCTTGACTAGATATGGACTCCATGCTGAGGCTGCATACTCCAGGATTGGCCTGACATATGTGGTATACAAAGTTCTGAATGATTCTTTACACAAGTTTCTGAATGCCGTTCGTATGTTGGCCAGCCTGGCATATGCCGCTGATGTTATCCGCTTGATATGTGCTGCAGGAGACAGGTCTGGCGTGATATCAACCCCCAAGTCTTTTTCCTTCTCTGACTCCTGAAGAATTTCCTCTCCCAGATGATACCTTGTATCTGGCCTCCTGCTCCCTACACCTATCTTCATTACATTACATTTGGTTGGGTTAAACTCTTAACAACCATTTGTTCGACCATGCCTTCAGCTTGTCTAGGTCTTCTTGAAGCCTCAAACAGTCCTCTTCTGTTTTAATCCTTCTCATAATTTTAGCATCGTCCGCAAACATTGAGAGTATTATCTCCAGTGTACACAGCATCCAATTAAATGATAGGATAAAAGTAATGAAAATTTGAATAAAAAATGAATACGAAAAGTCTTAGCTTTAAGACGATTTCAATGACATCATTTACGAATCATCCTCGGGATCTCTGGAATTCCTCGTAGAACACTGGGAGATGAATAACACGGGTAAGGTAACAGCTCGTGGATTCCTCACACGCGAGCTGTAATTTAAGGGATATTACGTAGCATTGCACTAGGCTACTGAAATATCTATATTCATGGAAATGGAGAATAAATTAGTTATAATACTAACATGGGTTTTGTTTAGGTCGCTCGATGTAACGACAAGCTGCCCCGACATATACAATCTCTAATGATGCATCAAAAGGTAATTATATATACTTAACTAAGGGGTACAGATTATGTTGAAGCTTGCCGAAACCGCGTCCCAAGCTCCACTCTCACAATGGCGGACAGGTGGTTGATAGCTTGGCTGGAATGTCGACGCGTTTTAGTTGGCCAGTCACGACAGATCACGTAGAACAATATTAACTAGTTCTATGATGAGTATCAGGGTAATTCTTGATGACAACTTCACCGTAACGTATCCCAGACTCTGACACCAAGACCTTGTTGCTCAATTCCGCAACACGAGACTTCACGCCGCACTCAGGCGTCTTGTCCTCCTCAAACCACAATGGCTTCTCCCCCTCACCCACTCGCGTCCCGCATTCGCCACAGAAATTATTTTATCACGAATAATATTATTTCTCGTAATTGTGGCTGAAATGCTTTAATAAAGACTGGGTTGTAATTCTAGGGAGTTAAATATTATTACTTTCTCGTCTTATGGTAGTAAACAAGAAATGGAGAAGATTTTAGTTTTCTCCATGGCATTCACGCGTGACGGTAAATTTATTACTTGATAACAATTGTAACTAAAAACTCTCGATTTGGAATTATTTGGGAGTTATGTTATCCGTAAATAATTATCACACGGAATACTGATGATTTTAGAGAATCACATTCAATTCTTTAACACACTGGATATAAATGTGTTTAATTAGGTAGAATCTGACGCAATACTGGTGCTTGGTTTCGTAAGAATTCCAGTATTCTTATACAGATATAATTATTAGTTCATGTGAACCCTGCTGTTAGTAAATTTTAGTAACTACAGTAATTAGTATATTTTAATACTAGTTTATAATAATAGAATAGTATTGTATTAGTGTTGGAAATTTCCAACATGTATGTATGTAATGTAGGTATGTATGTATGTATGTATGTATGTATGTATGTATGTATGTATGTATGTATGTATGTATGTAATGTATGTATGTATGTATGTATGTATGTATGTATGTATGTATGTATGTATGTATGTATGTAATGTAATGTATGTATGTATGTATGTATGTACGTATGTAATGTATGTATGTATGTATGTATGTATGTATGTAATGTAATGTATGTATATATGTATGTAATGTAATGTATGTATGTAATGTATGTGTGTATGTGTGTATGTATGTATGTATGTATGTATGTATGTATGTATGTAATGTAATGTATGTATGTATGTATGTAATGTATGTATGTATGTATGTATGTATGTATGTATGTATGTATGTATGTATGTATGTATGTATGTATGTATGTATGTAGTGTATGTATGTAATGTATGTATGTATGTATGTATGTATGTATGTATGTAATGTATGTAATGTATGTATGCCTGTATGTATGTATGTATGTATGTATGTATGTATGTATGTATGTAATGTAATGTATGTATGTATGTATGTATGTATGTATGTATGTATGTATGTATGTATGTATGTATGTATGTATGTATGTAATGTAATGTATGTATGTATTGTGACGGTGTTCCCCCCATTATATTTCTCCCACGCCTGCTGTAAGAGTCATATCCACTTTACCCGAGCGTTCTCTACGTCGCAGGCATCAGTTTGATATATGTGGGAGAGAGTAGTGTTCTCGCCTTGCCGAGAAATTTGTAAAAGAAGAGTATTTTGGCCTGTGGTTTAGGCCCTTTAGGAAGCCAATTTGGCGCTGGCTACTCTGTTTTGCCGCCAAAACTGTGTGACGTCAGTGGCACCAGATTGGTCACCGACAGCGATGTGGCACAGGGAGCAATGAAAACCTCCCATGGCGAATATGACGTCACGAAGGAAGGGAGGTCCGGTCAGAGCGCCACGGCGGCGCCATCAGTCTGACACGACACGTCAAGGTGATCGGATGTGTGAAGATTGATCCTGTCAATCTGACAGTAACACGCCACTCCCGTGGATCTTACGCGTCACCCGTAGTCTGCAAGTACGCCAGAGGTCTTCCTTCATTCCATGTGTGGACCGAAGAGGTAATTGACGGAATATTGAGCATCAAGTGCTCCAGGATCGGGTGCTGTGCAGGTGAAGTCTAGGCAGTATCGTCTGGGACGTCTGATAGCTTCACAGTGACGACGTAGCGGCTGGGCCAATCCACTGGGAAGCAGTGAAGAAGACACTAATCGGGAATCCGAACGACTGCAGCCGAGACGTAGGCAGGCAGCCGTAGCTGGGAGGAGAAGTTGACGGCCAGGATACCGACTCCAACCCTACAAGAAGTCGTGGAGGAGCACGGACCTGCACTGGAAAGGCACGGAGACGACGTGTTTATGGTGGGACGTTGATTGAGTTCCTGGAGGACACGACAGGGTGTGTGTGGGGGCGTTCCCTACATGAGGCAGGGGCCTGGACCAGGAGCTACAACTCAACTCTCACCGGAGGATAGGTGGAAGTAGGTGATTCTAGTTTCCCTCCCAATTCCCCGTTAGTCAGCTATATTATTTAGCCAGAGTATTTTGTATGTCGTGAGCAAGGCTCACCTATGTCACAGTAAGGCACCAGTGTGCAGAGTGGGACTATATAGAGTACTCACGGAATTTATTACTATTATTGGTGTATGCAGGCACCCGGAGTAATTGATGAATTTACTGTGTTGATAATGTCTTTCATGAGACTTTAATATGGTCAGTTATTGAGAGAGTATATATATATATATATATATATATATGAATATACCAGTATTTGGTGATAGGCTAAGTGCCCAGTAACTATATTATTAATATTGTTGATGTCTATGATTTATCTATATATATATATATATATATATATATATATATATATATATATATATATATATATATATATATATATATATATATATATATATATATATATATATATATATATATATATATATATGTCTATGCTTGTGTATTGAATAATCATTCATGGGTGCAGTGATTAATTGTGTTATCGCCCACGAAAGGAATTACTGAGAACTCCAGTGATATATACTTGCATACGTTATCATTAAATGAAGGGCAGTGTGTAATACCATGATAGTGAATTATTGTGTCCATTAATATAGAAATGTTTGATTGAGCTCAAGATCAGTGCAGCGAAGTATTTACGTGCTATTGTCGCAAATATTGTGTGTATGAACTTTTAGTGATCTTTGAGAATTTAAAGAAACAGGCGCCTCACACCAGGCAAACAAGTACACGAACATTCGCGCGGTGGGAGTCGCCCAGCTGATTTTGACATTGACGTGAGGGGGAGCATTGCCGACTTGGCGAGCTCATGATTATATGTGGGAACGAGCGACTTCCGCCTGAAACAGCTGTTTGCTTATTGATATAATCTTGTGATGTCTTTGAATGAGTTTTAAGTAAAATACAAAATACCTTGGTGTTTATATCATCCCCTCCATATTTCTTGTGGTTATATAATACCTGAAAGGAAATAGAGTGATAGAAATAAATACCTGCCTGATATCAGATCTATTGAGTGTGTTCTTGCCACTGCTACCACAATTCAACAAAACCACTGACGTGTTACTGGACACCGAAAACACCAGTTGGCGACCTTGTGGTTAGTAGTAGAACCCATGCCGGGGCGGGCACACAATAGTTAAGAGAACAAGTTGTGTTCCCACTCTTTCTCGATCAGAGGCCGGTTGGGATTGACTGGGATACTCTCCTGGCGTACAGTGGCGCCGCGAGGATAGAGTGAAGACCCGCAGGGCCATGGTGAGTGACCTTGAGTATACTGTTACTCGCCCCCCCTCTTATGGTGGTGAACCCCGACAGTATGTATGAATGTAATGTATGTATGTATGTAATGTAATGTATGTATGTACTCACCTAATTGTACTCACCTAATTGTGCTTGCGGGGGTTGAGCTTTGGCTCTTTGGTCCCGCCTCTCAACTGTCAATCAACTGGTGTACAGATTCCTGAGCCTACTGGACTCTATCATATCTACATTTGAAACTGTGTATGGAGTCAGCCTCCACCACATCACTTCCTAATGCATTCCATTTATTAACTACTCTGACACTGAAAAAATTCTTTCTAACGTCTCTGTGGCTCATCTGGGTACTAAGTTTCCACCTGTGTCCCCTTGTTCGTGTCCCACCCGTGCTGAAGAGTTTGTCTTTGTCCACCCTGTCAATTCCCCTGAGAATTTTGTAGGTGGTTATCATGTCTCCCCTTACTCTTCTGTTTTCCAGGGATGTGAGGTTCAGCTCCTTTAGCCTTTCCTCGTAGCTCAATCCTCTCAGTTCCGGGACGAGCCTCGTGGCATACCGCTGAATCTTCTCTAACTTTGTCTTGTGTTTAACTAGGTATGGACTCCAGGCTGGAGCTGCATACTCCAGGATTGGTCTTACATAAGTGGTATACAGGGTTCTGAAAGATTCCTTACACAAGTTTCTGAAGGCAGTTCTTATGTTGGCCAGTCTAGCATATGCCGCTGATGATATTCTTTTGATGTGGGCCTCTGAAGACAGGTTCGGTGTGATATCAACCCCCAGATCCTTCTCTCTATTTGATTCTTGCAGGATTTCCCCTCCCAGATGATACCTTGTGTTCAGCCTCCTGCTCCCTTCGCCTAATTTCATCACCTTACACTTTCCAGAGTTGAACTTCAGCAGCCATTTTCTAGACCATTCCTCCAGTTTATCCAGGTCATCCTGTAGTCTCTGTCTATCTTCATCCGTCTTGATTCTTCTCATAATTTTTGCATCATCAGCAAACATCGAGAGGAATGAGTCTATACCCTCTGGAAGATCGTTCACATATATTAGAAACAGGATGGGTCCAAGTACTGAGCCCTGTGGGACTCCGCTGGTGACATCTCGCCACTCTGATGTCTCCCCCCTCACCGTTACTCGCTGTTTCCTGTTGCTTAAGTACTCCCTTATCCACTGGAGCACCTTCCCTTTTACTCCTGCCTGTTGCTCCAACTTTTTTAACAGCCTTTTATGGGGTACTGTGTCAAAGGCTTTTTGGCAATCCAGGAAAATGCAGTCGGCCCACCCTTCTCTGTCCTGCCTAATTTTCGTTGCCTGGTCATAAAATTCTACTAAACCTGTGAGGCACGATTTACCATCTCTGAACCCATGTTGGTGGTGCGTTACAAAGTTATTTCCCTCCAGATGCTCTACGAGCCTTTTCCTCACGATCTTCTCCAGCACCTTGCATGGTATACAAGTTAAGGAAACTGGCCTGTAATTCAGTGCCTCTTGCCTGTCACCCTTTTTGTATATTGGGACCACGTTAGCTGTCTTCCAACTTTCTGGTAAGTCTCCTGTTTCCAGTGACCTGTTATACACCATAGAGAGTGGCACACTTAGTGCTTCTGCACCTTCCTTTAGTATCCATGGTGAGATTCTATCAGGCCCAACAGCCTTTGTCACATCTAGCTCCAGCAGACACCTTTTGACCTCATCACTGGTGAGGTCAAATTCCTCCAAAGTTGCTTGGTTTGCCGCCTCCTCATTTAGTGCAGGGGCTTCTCCTTGTTCTATTGTGAAGACCTCCTGGAATCTCTTGTTGAGTTCTTCACACACCTCCTTGTCATTCTCTGTGTATCTGTTCTCCCCTTTCCGCAGCTTCATCACTTGTTCCTTCACTGCTGTTTTCCTCCTGATATGGCTGTGGAGCAGCTTTGGTTGGGTCTTGGCTTTACTCGCGATGTCATTTTCAAACTGTCTCTCTGCTTCCCTCCTCACTCTGATGTACTCATTTCTGGCCCTCTGGTATCTCTCCCTGCTCTCTGGTGTTCTGTTATTTCTGTAGTTTCTCCATGTTCTTTTACTCAGTTGTTTCGCTACCTTACATTCCTGGTTGAACCATGGGTTTTTCTGTTGTTTTTCGTTTTTCTCCTTTTGGACGGGGATAAACCTGTCTGCAGCTTCCTGGCACTTTTGGGTGACAATATCCATCATGACCTGCACATTCTTGTCTCTAAGTTCTGTTTCCCATGGTATTCCCCTGAGGAAGTTCCTCATCTCGTCATATTTTCCTCTTCGGTAATTCAGTCTTTTCCCCTCCACTCCCATCCTTGGATAGGTTATCCCTACCTCCACCAAGTACTCAAAGGTCAGTACACTGTGGTCACTCATTCCAATGGGGGCTTCAACTTTGACTTCCCCTATTTCTGACTCATTCAGGGTGAATATTAAGTCGAGTCTAGCTGGTTCATCATTGCCTCTCATTCTTGTGGGTTCCTTGACATGCTGGCTCAGAAAATTCCTTGTTGCCACTTCCAAGAGTTTAGCTCGCCACGTATCTGCACCACCATGTGGGTCCCCATTCTCCCAGTCTATCTTTCCATGGTTGAAATCACCCATGATTAAGAGTCTTGAGCCATTCCTGCTGGCAACTGAAGCTGCTCTCTCTATTATATTAATGGTTGCCATGTTGTTCCTATCAAACTCCTGTCTAGGTCTTCTGTCATTTAGGGGAGGGTTGTAAATGACTGTCACTATTATCTTAGGTCCACCCATTGTTATAGTTCCTGTTATGTAATCTCTGACTCCGTCACAGCCCGGAATTTCCATCTCATCAAAACTCCAGTCCTTCCTTATCAGCAGGGCCACTCCTCCACCTCCTCTCCCTTCCCTCTCTTTCCTTACTATATAGTAGTCCTTTGGAAACACAGCATCTGTTATGACTCCTGACAATTTTGTTTCCGTTAGTCCTATTACATCAGGGTATTCTTCTTGCACCCTTTCTGCAAGTTCACTTGCTTTATTGGTAATCCCATCAATGTTTGAGAACATTACCTTGAAGCTCACTTTCTTATATCCAATTTCACCCACACTCCCTACAAGTGTAGGAGGTTGTTCTATGGTCATTGCTACTTGGGTAGGCTCCTCCTCCTGTGAGGTAGTTGCCAGGGGTTCAGGGGGAGGTGGAGTGGGGGGTGGAGGGCTTAGGTCTTCCTCAGGCCTGCTTGGGGCAGGAAGAAGTCCTGGGGGTGAGGGAGCAGGGGTTGCTTGGGGAGAGGGCACGCCCTCCTGCGGTGTAGTTGACAGGGGTTTGGAGGGAGGTGGAGTGGGGGATAGAGGGCTTTGGTCTTGCTCAGGCCTGCTTGGGGCAGGGAGAAGACCAGGGGCTGGGAAAGCAGGGGCTACTTGGGGTAAGGGGAGGGGGAGGATTTGGGTTTCATGATGGGCATTATGCAGGAGCAAGGAAGGGTTTGTGCTGGGGGGTAGGGAGGGCCCTATTGGGTGGTGGACTGGGGTGTTGCATTCCCCCCTGGGGTTCCTGGGTTGCTGGATTGGGGTTCCCCACTTCCCTCTGGGATTGCTGGGTTGGAGGCTGAGGTTCCCTGGCTCTCTTCCCTCTCCTTGCGCCTTTTCCTTGCATCTGCTGCCCTTACTATCTCGTCTCTGGTCATGTCCCTCTGAACATATACCTCTTTGTAGTTCCTTGCATGCCTCAGTTTGCTCTTCCTTACTAGAATGTCCTCTTTGATGTCCTCGCTCTTGAATACTACCTTGATCAATCTTTTTTTCTCTCTGTTGTACTGGCCAATCCGGAAAAACTGTTCTATGTCTCGTTCAGCCCCTTCCATTCCTATCTCCTTTAATATCCCTGCCACTGCAGCTTTGTCTTTAGTCCTCGTTTCCTCCCTTGTGGAGCCCTCTTGTTCCTCGACACCTACCACTACTACAGCTCTTTTCCTTTCCATTAGCTGGCTTGTGCATCTAGCTGCCTCCTGTGAGGTTACTGCTTTCATTACAACTTCCTTGACTGTGGACATTGCTCCTGGGCTCTTGAGCATTTCAGCAAAGGTTTCAATGTATGTATGTATGTATGCACCTCCCTGACCACAGCCTCGACTGACCTCATTTCCCTCCCTGAGAAGGGCAGGAGGGAGAAGAGGAGGTGAAGTAATAATCTGATAACGCTGAGGTGTTCGGACCTGAGGTGTTCGGACCTGAGGTGTTCGGACCACCACAGTGGTGGTCAAGCTGAGGTGTTCGGACCACCACAGTGGTGGTCAAGCTGAGGTGTTCGGACCACCACAGTGGTGGTCAAGCTGAGGTGTTCGGACCACCACAGAGGTGGTCAAGCTGAGGTGTTCGGACCACCACAGAGGTGGTCAAGTGTTCGGACCACCACAGAGGTGGTCAAGCTGAGGTGTTCGGACCACCACAGTGGTGGTCAAGCTGAGGTGTTCGGACCACCACAGTGGTGGTCAAGCTGAGGTGTTCGGACCACCACGGAGGTGGTCAAGCTGAGGTGTTCGGACCACCACAGAGGTGGTCAAGTGTTCGGACCACCACAGAGGTGGTCAAGCTAAAGTGTTCGGACCACCACAGAGGTGGTCAAGCTGAGGTGTTCGGACCACCACAGTGGTGGTCAAGCTGAGGTGTTCGGACCGCCACAGTGGTGGTCAAGCTGAGGTGTTCGGACCACCACAGAGGTGGTCAAGCTGAGGTGTTCGGACTACCACAGAGGTGGTCAAGTGTTCGGACCACCACAGAGGTGGTCAAGCTGAGGTGTTCGAACCACCACAGAGGTGGTCAAGCTGAGGTGTTCGGACCACCACAGTGGTGGTCAAGCTGAGGTGTTCGGACCACCACAGTGGTGGTCAAGCTGAGGTGTTCGGACCACCACAGAGGTGGTCAAGCTGAGGTGTTCGGACCACCACAGAGGTGGTCAAGTGTTCGGACCACCACAGAGGTGGTCAAGCTGAGGTGTTCGGACCACCACAGAGGTGGTCAAGCTGAGGTGTTCGGACCACCACAGTGGTGGTCAAGCTGAGGTGTTCGGACCACCACAGTGGTGGTCAAGCTGAGGTGTTCGGACCACCACAGTGGTGGTCAAGCTGAGGTGTTCGGACCACCACAGAGGTGGTCAAGCTGAGGTGTGCGGACCACCACAGAGGTGGTCAAGTGTTCGGACCACCACAGAGGTGGTCAAGCTGAGGTGTTCGGACCACCACATAGGAGGTCAAGCTGAGGTGTTCGGACCACCACAGTGGTGGTTAAGCTGAGGTGTTCGGACCACCACAGTGGTGGTCAAGCTGAGGTGTTCGGACCACCACAGAGGTGGTCAAGCTGAGGTGTTCGGACCACCACAGAGGTGGTCAAGTGTTCGGACCACCACAGAGGTGGTCAAGCTGAGGTGTTCGGACCACCACAGAGGTGGTCAAGTGTTCGGACCACCACAGAGGTGGTCAAGCTACACTCAACAGGTCATCACACGACAGGTCATCACACTGCTACACTCAACAGGTCATCACACTGCTACACTCAACAGGTCATCACACGCTACACTCAACAGGTCATCACACGACAGGTCATCACACTGCTACACTCAACAGGTTATCACACTGCTACACACGACAGGTCATCACACTGCTACACACGACAGGTCATCACACTGCTACACACGACAGGTCATCACACTGCTACACACGACAGGTCATCACACGCTACACTCAACAGGTCATCACACGACAGGTCATCACACTGCTACACACGACAGGTCATCACACGCTACACACAACAGGTCATCACACTGCTACACACAACAGGTCATCACACGCTACACACGACAGGTCATCACACTGCTACACACAACAGGTCATCACACGCTACACACAACAGGTCATCACACGACAGGTCATCACACTGCTACACACGACAGGTCATCACACTGCTACACACAACAGGTCATCACACGCTACACACAACAGGTCATCACACGCTACACACAACAGGTCATCACACGACAGGTCATCACACTGCTACACACGACAGGTCATCACACTGCTACACACAACAGGTCATCACACGCTACACTCAACAGGTCATCACACGACAGGTCATCACACTGCTACACACGACAGGTCATCACACTGCTACACACGACAGGTCATCACACGCTACACTCAACAGGTCATCACACGACAGGTCATCACACTGCTACACACGACAGGTCATCACACGCTACACACAACAGGTCATCACACTGCTACACACAACAGGTCATCACACGCTACACACGACAGGTCATCACACTGCTACACACAACAGGTCATCACACGCTACACACAACAGGTCATCACACGACAGGTCATCACACTGCTACACACGACAGGTCATCACACTGCTACACACAACAGGTCATCACACGCTACACACAACAGGTCATCACACGCTACACACAACAGGTCATCACACGACAGGTCATCACACTGCTACACACGACAGGTCATCACACTGCTACACACAACAGGTCATCACACGCTACACTCAACAGGTCATCACACGACAGGTCATCACACTGCTACACACGACAGGTCATCACACTGCTACACACGACAGGTCATCACACTGCTGCACTCAACAGGTCATCACACGCTACACACAACAGGTCATCACACGACAGGTCATCACACTGCTACACACGACAGGTCATCACACTGCTACACACAACAGGTCATCACACGCTACACACAACAGGTCATCACACGCTACACACAACAGGTCATCACACGACAGGTCATCACACTGCTACACACGACAGGTCATCACACTGCTACACACGACAGGTCATCACACTGCTACACTCAACAGGTCATCACACGCTACACACAACAGGTCATCACACGACAGGTCATCACACTGCTACACTCAACAGGTCATCACACGCTACACACAACAGGTCATCACACGACAGGTCATCACACTGCTACACACAACAGGTCATCACACGCTACACACAACAGGTCATCACACAACAGGTCATCACACTGCTACACACGACAGGTCATCACACTGCTACACACGACAGGTCATCACACTGCTACAGTCAACAGGTCATCACACGACAGGTCATCACACTGCTACACACAACAGGTCATCACACTGCTACACACAACAGGTCATCACACAACAGGTCATCACACTGCTACACACAACAGGTCATCACACAACAGGTCATCACACTGCTACACACAACAGGTCATCACACAGTGAAACAACTCAACGTCTCCCCTCACCTGTTCCTGAAGAAGTTAAACGCCCGTTGATAATACACATCTTTGACAGGACTTTGCTTGTAGTAGTTTTTGACGTGAGCGAGGTAGTCGGTCCTGCGGACGTGGACGGTGACTATGGTGGCGTCCCTCAGGGCCGTGTTCAGTGCTTGTAGAGCGGCAGCCACCTGGACCTTAGCTTTACGCAGAACCCGCTGGTTGAAGGTGAACTCCTGGCGAAAGTGATCTCTCATGGTGATGAGAATGTGAGAAGGACAGGGGATGTCTTTGACGTAGACAGACTGCTGGAGCGGGTACGGGTAGAGCTGGGTGTCGTCGAGCGCTCTGCTGTCTGCGCTCTTGGCAAACAGCTTCATGTACAACTTTGCGAATGATTCGCTGTGAGTGACGCGAGGATAGCACTCCCCGGTGGCGACGGGTAGACTCAGCTTGGGGAAGATCGCCACCAATGTATCACTCATGCCTTGAGCAATGGCCACCTGGAGGGAAGACACATACACACACACGTCAGAGTATTGGATTGGCTGCTGTGTCACACTCACTCAATGTTCACTGTTCCCGTCAGCAGTGATGGGACACACATTTAGACGTATAGAGCAGTGTTCACTGTCCCCGTCCCCACGGATGGGACACACACATTTAGACGTATGGAGCAGTGTTCACTGTCCACGTCCCCACGGATGGGACACACACATTTAGACGTATGGAGTAGTGTTCACTGTCCACGTCCCCACTGATGGGAAACACACATATTCCATATTTGTACGTAATAGGTATTAAACCATATATAAATGAGAGTAAAATCTCTCTGGATCACAATAACTATATATCTTTAGAGATGTTTCTGTTAAATATAATGTATTGAATATAAGAGGCCTATGGCAAGTTCACCTCCAGTAGGTCAATATGGAGGGCCTATAATTTTTATAATTTGATTCGTTTTGTTGAATTAAACCCGACTGTTGAAAGTCATATGTAGCCTTAGGCTATTTCTTCCAATGACCCAACAGCAACTTACTGTCAACAAGTTACTGTCATAAAATGGGGCTCGTGTTCTCTCAAATAAGTGAATTGTGTCAATGAAAACGAACTCCTGGTCTGTGTGTGGGAACCGACCTGTGAGATTTATATTTATTTAATTTATATGAATTTATATTTACGTTAATTTGTATACTTCGATAGCAATTTGTATAATGATAAGTGGACTGTATTTCTGCAATAATCTCTTAATCTCACAAATCGATCCTCTACACATTAGGGGGGTTTATTAAATTTATATATGCAGCCAATCAAACTACAGTAATAGACTACATACATTGAAGAGGTTCCTTATCTTATAGTACAGCAGGTTAGTCCACCAGGTATAACTAGGGTGTAGACACCAAATTATCCTCTTTGAGGTAGCTTCCATCACCCAGTAACTGGTGCACAAAGTCCTTGCTTCCTCGTCTTGACCTGTCAAAAGGGAGCTAGCTGTAAAGCCAGAATCCTATATATGACAAGTTATATCAGAGAAAACACTATACATGGAACAATAAAGACCTGGCTTAATTACCTTTAGTTTGAGGCGATTTCGCGTTCTAACCGGGTCACCGGTTAGAACGCGAAATATAGATATATAACCTAACTTATAGAGATAGGTTAGGTTAGGTAGGGTTGCTTAGGTTCGGTCATATATCTACGTTAATTTTACCTCCAATAAAAACAAATTGACCTCATTCATAATGAAATGGGTAGCTTTATCATTTCATAAGAAAAAAATTAGAGAAAATATATTAATTCATGAAAACTTGGCTTATTAGGCAAATCGGGCCTTGCATAGTAGGCTGAGAAGTGCGTTCTGGCTACTAGGTACGACACACACATATATATATATATATATATATATATATATATATATATATATACATATATATATATATATATATATATATATATATATATATATATATATATATATATATATATATATATATATATATATATATATATATACACTAACTTGCTTAAACCACAAGTGAAGTTTAACAAACTTTAGACAACACCCACCAGTGGGCCTCGAACCCAGAAAGCACAACTACCTTCCAGTAGCTGCCATAACTAGTACGCCTTAGTCCACTACACCAAATCAGACCCTTAAAAGAGATAGAGATTTCGAGGTATTTACCTCAAATATCCCCATCTCCCAAGGGCACCAGACTGGTGAGTTTTTTTTTGGGGGGGGGAAGTTTGCCGTAGCAAAGCACATCGTACATATAATAATAATATATGTAGTGAATAAATTCGCCCAAAGAAAGTGTTATATTTACCATATTTTTCTAGGTTTGAAAATATGGTCAAGGCCTTGAAACTTTTTGATATAAATATAATGTTTAGTTACGAAAATACTGTTGGTAAACTATTAGTTAGAAACAGCCCTCGTAGTGATAATTGTGTCATTTATAAAATATCTTGTAAAGATTGTAATAGGTTCTATGTTGGGCAAACTTCTAAAGATTTGAAATGTAGAATTTCGCAACATAAATACTCTGTAAGACATGGCCAATTGTCTAATGCTTTGTTTGTTCATTTGTCAGAAAATTCTCTCCAAATTGATTGGGAGATGGCGTCTTCAATAACGAATTGTAAAAGCACTTTAAAAAGGAACATAATTGAATCTGCTTTAATACAGATTACAAAAGAGTGTAATTTGAACATTAGCAGTGGTTTATATAACTTAGATTCATTTTTGATAGATCAATTAAAGGGCGAGTAGAATCATTGATACACATTTGTCTTACTAATTCATTGTTAATATTTACTATCTTATGCTATTATTATTCATGTGTGGGCCTATTGATGCAGTTCTTATTTTATGAGCCCATAAACCATTAGTGGGTATAAATAGGAGCTGCCTTGTATGGGCCAATGGGCCTTCTGCAGTTCTTATGCCGCTCTTATTTATTTGCACCTAATTCCCATTATTCCCATTAATTTTTCATTGTACCTTAGTTCACTTCACCTCTCGCTCCTGCCTATATATTTGTCCAATACTTGACCTGTAAATCATTCCTTCTGAAGATGTATTATACGAAAGTACATAAGAAAATTCCTGTTTCAATTCTTCCTCTGTCGTCTGACACTGTCACATTTTTCATCGCGTGTTAATTTTCGTGATTTACACACACACACACACACACACACACACACACACACACACACACACACACACACACACACACACACACACACACACACACACACACACTCTCTCTCTCTCTCTCTCTCTCTCTCTCCATCTATATCTCTCCCCTACATCTCTCCTCTCTCTCTCTCTCTCTCTCTCTCTCTCTCTCTCTCCTTCCATATCTCTCCCTTACATCTCTCTCTCTCTCATATATATATATATATATATATATATATATATATATATATATATATATATATATATATATATATATATATATATATATATATATATATATATATATATATATATCTAATTTCTCTCTCTCTCTCTCCTTCCATATCTCTCCCTTACATCTCTCTCTCTCTCTCATATATATATATATATATATATATATATATATATATATATATATATATATATATATATATATATATATATATCTAATTTCTCTCTCTCTCTCTCTCCCTCCCTCCCTCCCTCCCTCTCTCTCTCTCTCTCTCTCTCTCTCTCTCTCTCTCTCTCTCTCTCTCTCTCTCTCTCTCTCTCTCTCTCTCTCTCTCTCTCTCTCTCTCTCTCTCTCTCTCTCTCTCTCTCTCTCTCTCTCTCTCTCTCTCTCTCTCTCTCCCTCTCATAGGGAAAACATGGAAGGCACACGAACTCGGGGTGACAAACGCAGGATGAAAATCGCGGCCGGAACAAATTCAGAGGATGGGGTGGAACAGGAAGACTGGATGAAGGAAGTACTCCAGCAAATGTGGATTGAATTCAGTGAAGGACTGAGGGTAATGAGGGAGACAGTTGCCAACCTGCAGGATGAACTAAGGGCAGCAAAGGAGGAGATAAGATGCCTGAAGGAGACTTCTCCACAATACCAGACACAAACCGTGCCTCAGGGAGACTGGAATGCTACTGTGGAGGGGACCTCCAAACCTCAGCTCTCATTTGCTGAAATGCTTAAAATGAGCCCTGAAGCTAATTCTGCAGTTAAGGAAGTTGCCATGGAAGTGGCCCCCTCTCAGGAAGAAGCAGCTAGATGTACTAACTGACTGATAGAGAGAAAAAGAGCAGCAGTAGTAGTAGCAGGCATTAAAGAGCAAACAGGGACCAAACCATAGGAGCGGAGAGACAAGGACAAAAACATAGTTAAAGAGATCCTTAAAGAGGTAAGGATGGAGGGAACTGAACAAAATGTGGAAAAGGTTTTCAGGCTTGGAAAGTACAACAAGGACAGAGACCTAATGATAAAGGTGGTATTCATGAGCAAAATCACGAAAGAGGAACTGTTAGAAAGGAAGTGCTGTCTAGCAAATGTAGAGAAATTAAAAAAAGTATTCCTGCAGAGGGATATGACAAGGGAAGAGAGAAAGCAGGCAGCAGATGCAAGGAAGGAGCGCAGAGAGAGAGAAAGGAATCAGGGAGTCACAACCTCGATCCCTACAATCCCAGAGGGGAGTGGAGAACCCTCCTCAAACAGTGCACTAGCCACAGGGAGTGCGGCATCACCCCCACATTCTACCCAACAGACACCCTACCTGCCCCAACCCCTGTCAGCTCCCCACTAAGTACCCACCTAATGCTCCTTCCCCCCCACCCCCCTCCTACCACTCCCCCCTTCCCCCAGGACCTCCCTTCTACCCCATCCCCCAAGCCCTTCCTTCTCCCACATGTCCTTCCGTCTTTCCCACCCACAAGCCCTCCGTTCTCCCCCGCCCCCCACTCTCCCCCACCACACCTAAGCCTTCCCCTCTCCACCACTCCCCAAAACCCTTCCCTCTTCCTCACTCACCTCAGCCTTCCCTTTCCCCCCCACGCCCCCCAAGCCCTCTCCCCTTTACTGCCCCCCCAAACCCCCCCTTCTCCCCCATCCCCCCAAACCTCCTCCTCTCACCCCCCTCAACCCTCCCCCTCTCACCCCCCAACCCTCCCTCTCTCACCCACCCCCCCAACCCTCCCCCTCTCACCCACCTCCCCTACCCTCCCCCTCCTCCCCACCCCCCCCAAGCCCTTCCTCCTCCACCAGTCTCCCCGTACCAGATCCTCCCAGCTCCTGCTCAGCCCAGACCCCACAGGTCCCCCCCAGAGGAGAAGCAGAAGAGAGTCAGTTTCAGGGTAATGTACTCGAACATAGATGGGATCACAAGCAAGGCAAGTGAACTAAGGGAAAGAACACAAGAAGTGAACCCAGATGTAATTGGACTCACTGAAACAAAACTCTCTGGAATCATAACGAATGCCGTGTTTCCCCAGGAGTACACAGTAATAAGGAAAGAGAGGGAAGGTAGGGGAGGAGGCGGAGTGGCCCTACTCATGAGAAAGGAATGGAGTTTTAAGGAGATAGCTATCCCGGGCTGTGAGGGTTTCAGAGACTACATAGCAGGCACCATGACAATGGTAGGACCAAGGATAGTAGTAGCAGTAATATACAACCCTCCACCAAATGACAGAAGACCCAGTAAAGAGTACAAAAACAACAACATGGCAGTTAACACTATAATTGAGAGGGCAGCCTCTGCTGCCTGTAGAAATAGATCCCACCTGCTCATCATGGGGGACTTCAATTACGGAAGGATTGATTGGGAGAACAAGGAACCGCATGGAGGCAAGGATACGTGGAGAGCCAAACTACTGGAGGTGGTGACTAGAAACTTCTTAACCCAGCATGTCAGTGAACCCACAAGGATGAGAGGAAATGACGAACCAGCGAGACTCGACCTGGTTTTCACCCTGAACGACTCTGACATAAGAGAAATCGGTTTTGAGGCCCCAGTAGGAATGAGCGACCACAGTGTATTGGTGTTTGAGTACCTGATTGAAGAAGGGTTATTGAACTCGAGGAGGGATACCGAAACCAAAAGGTTAGCATACCGAAAGGGAAACTATGAGGAGATAAGAAAATTCCTAAAAGATATAGCATTGGAAACAGAGCTCAGGGAAAAGATGGCCCAAGATATGATGGACTACATCACGCAAAAGTGCAAGGACGCAGCAAACAAGTTTGTCCCAGCCCAAAAGGAAAACAGTGAAATGAAGATGAGAAACCCATGGTTTAATTAGAGATGTAGGCTAGCTAAGCAGCAAAGTAAAAGGGCATGGAGAAACTATAGGAATAACAGGACACAGGAGAGCAGAGAAAGATACCAGAATGCCAGGAATGAATATGTCAGGATGAGAAGAGAGGCAGAAAGACAATACGAAAACGACATCGCAAGCAAGGCAAAGACTCAGCCTAAATTGTTGCATAGCCACATCAGGAGAAAAACAAGAGTAAAGAAACAGGTTATGAAATTAGGGATAGGGGCAGAAGGATTCACTACAAACGACAAGGAAGTGTGTGAGGAACTGAATAAGAAATTCCAAGAGGTCTTCACCTTAGAGCAAGGAGAAATCCCAGACATAAGAGAGGGAATAACTCACCAGGAACCACTGGCAGAGTTTGAGATTACCAGCGGGGAAGTAAGGAAGTGTTTACTAGAGTTGGATGTGACAAAGGCTATAGGCCCAGATGGAATCTCCCCTTGGATACTAAAGGAAGGAGCAGAAGAACTGTGCCTACCACTCTCCATAGTGTATAACAAATCTCTGACAACAGGGGAACTGCCAGAAATTTGGAAAGCAGCTAACGTAGTCCCAATATACAAGAAAGGGGATAGACAGGAGGCACTGAATTACAGGCCAGTGTCCCTAAACTGCATACCATGCAAGCTGATGGAGAAGATTGTGCGAAGAAAGCTAGAGAAGCACCTGGAGCGAAAGAACTATGTACCACAGCACCAACATGGATTCAGGGATGGCAGGTCCTGCCTCACAGGGTTACTTGAATTCTATGACCAGGCAACAAAAATAAGGCAAGAAAGAAAAGGGTGGGCAGACTGCATATTTTTGGATTGTCAGACAGCCTTTGATACAGTGCCACACAAGAGGCTAGTGAAAAAGCTGGAGATGCAGGTTGGAGTGAAAGGGAAGGTACTCCGGTGGATAGAGGAGTACCTAAGCAACAGGAGACAACGAGTCAGTGTGAGGGGTGAGGTCTCAGATTGGCGAGACGTTACGAGTGGAGTCCCAGAGGGGTCAGTCCTTGGACCTATACTGTTTCTGATATGTGTAAATGATCTCCCAGAGGGTATAGAATCGTTTCTCTCAATGTTTGCCAATGATGCAAAAATTATGAGGAGGATTGAAACTGAGGACGATAGTAGGAGGCTACAAGATGACCTAGACAGACTGAGTGAACGGTCCAACAAATGGCTGTTGAAGTTCAACCCGAGTAAATGCAAAGTAATGAAACTAGGCAGTGGAAACAGGAGGCCAGACATAGGATACAGAATAGGAGATGAAGTACTTAATGAAACGGACAGAGAGAAAGATCTAGGAGTTGATATCACACCAAACCTGTCTCCTGAAGCCCACATAAAAAGAATAACGTCTGCGACATATGCGAGGCTGGCTAACTTTAGAACAGCATTTAGGAACCTGTGTAAGGAATCATTCAGAATCTTGTACACCACATATGTAAGACCAATCCTGGAGTATGCAGCCCCAGCATGGAGCCCGTATCTTGTCAAACACAAGACGAAGCTGGAAAAAGTCCAAAGGTATGCCACTAGACTAGTCCCAGAACTAAGAGGCATGAGTTACGAGGAAAGGCTGCGGGAAATGCGCCTTACGACACTGGAAGACAGAAGAGTAAGACATGATCACAACCTACAAAATCCTCAGAGGAATCGACCGGGTAAACAAGGATAAACTATTCAACACTGGTGGGACGCAAACAAGGGGACACAGGTGGAAGCTGAGTACCCACATGAGCCACAGAGATGTTAGAAGGAACTTTTTCAGTGTCAGAGTAGTTAACGGATGGAATGCATTAGGCAGTGATGTGGTGGAGGCTGACTCCATACACAGTTTCAAATGTAGATATGATAGAGCCCAGTAGGCTCAGGAATCTGTACACCAGTTGATTGACAGTTGAGAGGCGTGACCAAAGAGCCAAAGCTCAACCCCCGCAAGCACAAATAGGTGAGTACTGTGACGGTGTTGCCCCCCTTATATTTCTCCCACGCCTGCTGTAAGAGTCATGTCCACTTTACCCGAGCGTTCTCTACGACGCAGGCATCAGTTTGGTATATGTAGGAGAATGTAGTGTTCTCGGAGTGCCGAGAAATTTGTAAAAGAAGAGTATTTTGGGCTGTGGTTTAGGCCCTTTAGGAAGCCAATATGGCGCTGGCTCTTCTGTTTTGCCGCCAAAACTGTGTGACGTCAGTGACACCAGATTGGTCACCGACAGCGACGTGGCACAGGGAGCCAATGAAAACCTCCCGTGGCGAATATGACGTCACGAAGGAAGGGGGGTCTGGGAGCATTGCCGACTTGGTGAGTTCATGATTATATGTGTGGGAACGAGCGACTTCTGCCTGGAACAGCTGTTTGCTTATTGATATAATCTTGTGATGTCTTTGAATGAGTTTTAAGTAAAATACAAAGTACATTGGTGTTTATATCATCCCCTCCATATTTCTTGTGGCTATATAATACCTGACAGCAGATCGTGATAGAAGTAAATACCTGCCTGATATCAGACATATTGAGTGTGCTCTTGCCACTGTTACCACAATTCAACAAAACCACTGACGTGTTACTGGACACCGGAAACACCAGTTGGCGATCTTGTGGTTAGTAGTAGAGCCCATGACGGGGCGGGCACAAAATAGTTAAGTGAACAAGTTGTGTTCCCACTCCTTCTCGATCAGAGGCCGGTTGGGATTGACTGGGATACTCTCCTGGCGTACAGTGGCGCCACGAGGATAGAGTGAAGACCCGCAGGGCTACGGTGAGCGACCTTGAGTGTACTGTTACTCGCCTCTTTCCCCTCTCATGGGAGGTGAACCCTGACATTGGCGACCTCGCCAGGATAACGATCAAGATAAAGGTTGCAGTTGTGGTACTTTGCAGTGGTATTAGGTATCAGGTACAGGTTATCACTCATAGCACAAGATGGAGGATGATAAAGTAACAAGGTTCATTGACACTAGAGATGAGCAGGTGCTAGAGGAGTGCACCAAGGCACAGTTACAGTCAATAGCAGACCATTTTGGGATAAAGCTGAGATCTTCCAGAGTGGGAGAGAGAAGACTGGAGATCATGGCACAGCTCAGAGCACGAGACGAAGCTTTGGGGGAGGAACGGCCCGAAAACACCTGCCAGTATGGGAGAACACCTGAGCATTGGTGGGAGCAGCAGAGGATCCAGCGGCAGCAGGCACAGCGTTAAGCTGGAGATAATGAAGCTGCAGCTGGAAGCACAGCTGAAGCGTGAGGAGCGAGAAGCACAGCTGCGCAGGGAAGAACAAGAGCGAGAAGCACAGCTGAGGAGAGAAGAAGCGCAACTGAAGCGTGAAGAACAAGAGCGAGAAGCACAGCTGAGGAGAGAAGAAGCGAAACTGAAGCGTGAAGAACAAGAGCGAGAAGCACAGCTAAGACGAGAGGAGCGCGAGCGAGAAGCTAGGCTGAGACAGCAGGAGATAGAAGCTAACAAGCAGGTGGAGCTGAAGCGAGCTGAGCTAGGGCTAGGTGCACCTGCTTCGCCGCAACAGGAAGACCGCCGAGTGAGGGAGCGAGATCTGCCGGTCTTTATACCAGATGAAGCTGAAGGTTTCTTCGACCACTTCGAGAAGATCGCTACCTTGAAGAAGTGGCCGAGGGCAGAGTGGGCGGAGCTGGTTTAGAGTAGGCTCACCGGTGAAGCTCGTGAAGCCTACAACATGCTCGACCTCCAAGAGTGCACCAACTACGATGCTGTAAAGAGAGCTGTGCTCCATTCTTTCAAGCTCACGCTGGAATGTTACAGGAAGAGATTCAGGGAATGTACCCGTTCGCCAGGAAAATCTTATGCGGAGACGGCGAGGGACATGGAGAGGAAATTCCTTAAGTGGCTGGAGTCTGAAGGAGCGAAGTCGGCTGAGGAGGTCAAGAGGCTTATGGTCATGGAGAAGTTTATGTCCGTGCTCTCTCCTGAGATCAGGGTTAGAGTAAAGGAGGCGGACATAAAGGACCTGAGAGCCGCAGCCGACAGAGCTGACATGCTGGAAGAAGCCCTGCGACCACACCGAGAGGGACGGCACCGACCGCCCATACACTCCAGATATGGTAGAAGACATAGAAGGACGGACGGATGGAGGACAGGAGCGAGTTCTCCTGAGTCCCACCTCTCAAGTGGAGACAGGAGAGGCTCAAAGAGTGCTGTGGAGCCGGTAGAGAAGTCCCAAGCTGAGAGCTCAAGAGTTGTTGCTGAAACGGAGGAGTCGATGAATGGCGCGAGGAGGATCCACAGAAGAAGAAGGATCCGCTGCTACAACTGTGGAATATTCGGACACATCGCGCGGGAATGCAGACACCCTGAGCAGCGGTGGAACGTTGCTTTCGTGAGGGTCGAGGACCAGATGGCCGAGTGAGTGTGGGATGAACCCGTACTGAGTGGGGAGAAAAGAGTTCACCCATTCGTGAGTGAGGGAACTGTAAGGATGGGGCACGCAGACCCCATCCCGGTGAAGATATTAAGAGACACTGGGGCAGATTTTACCCTGGTGAGCGAAACCCTGTTCCCCGAGGGTTACGAGAGTACCAGTGTGGCAAGTGTGACCACTGTGGGAGGCCCAGTGAGGATGCCCCTACACCAGGTGACTCTGAATTCTGATTATGGCTGCCAGACCCTAGTGGTGGGGGTCTGTGCATCAATGCCCAAGATGGAGGCACAAGTCATCTTAGGAAATGAAGCATGTGGGGGATATGTCCTCCCGAATCTCGTGAAGGGCGAGGAGTGCCTAGAGCACTATAATGAGACGGGCGGAGTGTTAGACGCCTGTGGGGACGAGAACGGAATCGCCACGGCGGCGTTCCCGGTTTGTGCTGTGATGCCGAGGCAGTGCGAAGGACACGGAGGGTGTGGATCTGATAGTGCTGACGAGGAGACGTCCGACAGTCTGGAAATCGATCACCTCTTCATGGGACCCGGAGAACGAGTGGAGGGCGAAGGCAGCCCGGATGGTGAGTTACAGGTGACCCTCACCAGTTCTCTAGGGGTAGACCGCACTCGTCTTGGAGAGTTGCAGCAGATAGAATTCCCCGAATTGATTCATGAGGCCAATGGAGGACGTGTTGGTCCTGAGAGGGCCACTCATTGTTACATACAGGACGGCATGCTGATGAGAGTGTTCTGCGCAGAGCAGGGAACTGAGTGTGAGGAAGCAGTATGCCCTGCGTTGTTTGCCATGTGTAACGCAGTGGTGGAAACGTTAGGTTTCTCACCTTACCAGCTGGTGTATGGACAAGGGGTGCAAAGTCCTCTGTCCATGCTGAAGGAACAATGGACATCAGGAGTAACCGTGGGAACGGTCAACGGATATGTAAGGAGCGTTTCGCATTGGCGGCATGAATACTGGTTGGAAATTAAACTCATCCGATGGGGAGACAACGTAGTAGCAGATGCCCTGTCCTGTATGCACTAACCAGACATGACTCTTATTTTAAGGGGAGGGGTATGTGACGGTGTTCCCTCCCTTATATTTCTCTCACGCCTGCTGTAAGAGTCATGTCCACTTTACCCGTGCGTTCTCTACGTCGCAGGCATCAGTTTGGTATATGTAGGAGAATGTAGTGTTCTCGGAGTGCCGAGAAATTTGTAAAAGAAGAGTATTTTGGGCTGTGGTTTAGGCCCTTTAGGAAGCCAATATGGCGCTGGCTCTTCTGTTTTGCCGCCAAAACTGTGTGACTTCAGTGACACCAGATTGGTCACCGACAGCGACGTGGCACAGGGAGCCAATGAAAACCTTCTGTGCTGGCTAGGGTTCGAGTCTCCTGGTGGGAAAGTGTTCTAAAGTTGTATACTTGACTCTCGTGTTTAGGAGAGTTGTGCCTTAAGCATAGACACTGTGTCTTCCCATATTAACAGGGACTTGATGAAATAAACGTATAAATGACCCCTCACTTGCTCTAGTGCTCTTGGGAGGTGGTGATCTTTGGTGTATTTAAATACTCCGAAATTACCATCTCTTTTAAGGGTCTGAGCGGGTGGTGGAGCGGGTTAAGGCGTACCTGTTATGCCAGTTGCTGGAAGGCTTCTGTGCTGGCTAGGGTTCGAGTCTCCTGGTGGGAAAGTGTTCTAAAGTTGTATATATATATATATATATATATATATATATATATATATATATATATATATATATATATATATATATATATATATATATATATATATATATAATATATATATATTATATATATATATAAATATAAATATATATATATTATATATATATAAATATATATATATATATATGAATGAAAACTCACACCCCAGAAGTGACTCGAACCCATACTCCCAGAAGCAACGCAACTGGTAACTACAGGGCGCCTTAATCCGCTTGACCATCACTATACCCTTGATCACTTGACCATCTTGACTATATTCGCATATAGTCCTGGGGACCATTCAGGCTTGTTCGCATATATATATATATATATATATATATATATATATATATATATATATATATATATATATATATATATATATATATATATATATATATATATATATATATATATATATATATATATAAAAAAAGGAAGGGAGTACCACCTCTAGCTGGAAGAAGGGGGACCCATAGCCTCGGAGGAAACCACGCATAAATATATATTTATATATATATATATATATATATAATGTTTATATATATATATATATATATATATATATATATATAATGTTTATATATATATGTCGTACCTAGTAGCCAGAACACACTTCTCGGCCTACTATTCAAGGCCCGATTTGCCTAATTGGCCGAGTGATTTTCTTTATTTTCAATAAATTGTTTCCATTTAGTATGTTTGAATTATTATTATTATATTATATTAAAACCTTAATTTATTAACGTAGTTGTGTTAGTTTAGGTTAGGGTTAGATAGGTTAGGTTAGGTTAGGTTAGGTTAGGTTGGGTTCGGTCATATATCTACTTTAGTTTTAACTCAAATTTAAATAAATTAACTTATACATAATGAAATGGACAGATTTATAATTTCATAAGAAAAAAATTAGAAATTTATATAAATTCAGAAAAACTTGGCTTATTAGGCAAATTGGACCTTGCATAGTAGGCCAAGTACTCAGCCTAATATGCAAGGCCCAATTTGCCTAGTAACCCAAGTTTTCCTGAATATATATATATTTCTTTCTTATGAAATGTTGAAGTTATCCATTTCATTATGTATGAGTTAATTGTTTATAATTTGAGTTAAAACTTACATAGATACATGACCGAACCTAACCAACCCTACCTAACCTAACCTATCTTAACCTAACGTAATCTAAGATAATTAAGTAAATAATTTATGTTCTTAATACAATATAATAATAATATTTAAAATAAACCAATTGGAAAAAATGTTTTGAAAATAAAAAAAATCACTCGGCTGTCACGGGGGGTTCGCTGGGGCTCTGCTAGCAATCGGCTGCTAGGGGCTCAGAAGGCAGAATATTCAGCCCCTCCGACTCCCGGGATTCCCCGGAGTCTCCTTGGTCCCACAGGGGAGGACTAGCAATGCCCACCACCGCAGGTCTTTGCTCCCAACACTAAAAGGGGGGGGGGGGGTGCCACTGATTCACCCTGGGAGCCCTTCAGTCAACCACGGGGAAACTGATGTTAACAGTTCCGGCCTAGACCCGTGGAGAAGTGAAGGAAGACTCAGGCTTACCTTATAACAATAACTTCCCTGAGTCTTGCCTGCCAGACAAAAAGGTTGCAGGAACTCCTTTCCCGCCTGCCTTCCCTATCTTCTTCTTAACAAGGTCGCCAGCTGGGTTAGTATATCTGCACCCCAGCGATGCAGTTCAGTGGGTGTATTCTATACTATTTGTTGCCAGAGCGTTGCTACTCCCTCGATCTGCCACTGGACTGTCAGCCCAGGGTACTCTCCCATAAAAGTCTGGGTGGCTTTACCTATCTCCAGTCACTACGTTGCTTGTTGCGACCATTCTTGCTCTGATACTGGTCGGATGGCTTAGGGTACACTTTTATATATGTCTGTGCTGCTTTACCACTCTCCAGGCGATAAGAACTTCTATAGAGAACGTGACGCTCCCTAGGTGGTACTATGATAACCCTCGTGTATGCTCATAGAGAAATATAATAATGATAAACTTAAACATAATGATAAAATGTGTGAATTTACTGACACAATTTACATGATCACACATTCACTTTTAAGCAATACAGGAAAATGAACATAAGGATAATAAATCTGGAGATCGTCAGCAACTCTTCTTTCACGACCTCCAACCACTCCTTCAACTGGGCAGATTAGACAGGAATCACACACTCACTCACAGAAGGGCCTCTTCGCCACGTCGGCACCTCTTCTTCAACTGTCCTGCCGTCCACGCACACTGTCCTCTCCAACAGTCCTGGACACAAGCTGCCCTGCAGCCTATCCTACAACTAAAGTATTAATGCTATCCTGCAACATACAAATGCAAATATCGTGGCCTATCTAGCCTACTCAAACAAGGGGTAATGGGAGGGAAATTTTATCTACCTTACATTCCTGGCTCGCGACGCCTGTCCCTCGATGGTGTGAGGTTCCCACGCTTCCTGAGTGGATCCTTGACGACCCAGGAACGTTCCACAAGTCCTCAGGTGTCGTGCAGCCTTCGCGTCATCGCCGATCCAATCCCAGAGATTCAGCTATCCCAATCCTGGTTCACCAGTGGGCACTGAGCTAATCACTATATGCACACACTCGTCCCTTCCACAAGGCATTGCTCCTTGTCCTAGGAATGGTGTCGTCCCTCCAAAACACTCAGTGAATGTGACCCGGTCACAGCTAAGCCTGCCCGCCACACATTTCCAGGCCCTCAGTGCCGAGCGGCGCCGCCCAGCGTCGTCGCCGACCAATTTTCCAAGTTTGGCACTCCTCCGCTCAATGAACTTGGCTTCTTTCTTGCTTCCCAGAAGCGCAGGGTCTCCAATAACGATGCTGGGCTGCGATGGCTAGTTTAATCCACTGAATAAGGCTTGTAGAGCCTCAAATCCTCAAGAGCTGACCGAGGCGCGTCCTCTCAGCACCATAGTCAGGTCAACTTTTTTTTTTTTTTTTTTTTGAGATATATACAAGAGTTGTTACATTCTTGTACAGCCACTAGTACGCGTAGCGTTTCGGGCAGGCCCCTGGAATACGATCCCCATCGCAAAGAATCATTTTTTCATCCAAGTACACATTTTACTGTTGCGTTAAACAGAGACTACAGTTAAGGATTTGCGCCCAGTAAATCCTCCCAGGCCAGGATACGAACCCATGACATAGCACTCGCGGAACGCCAGGCGAGTGTCTTACCACTACACCACGGAGACTGTAGTAGACTCTACTCTAACGTTGGCGCCGCCCGGGGGCACTCAGTGACGTCACGGCGGGCTCTGATTGGTCGCATGTGACCCACGCCACCCAATCCGCACTCAGCTAACGTTTTCTACAAAACGGCGGATCTGCAGGTAGGGGGTACTCTTTCATTTATATCAGGGCACCACTTTCCCTTTTACCTACAAACTTATGATGTAAATTTCTCCCTTATCTGGCGGCCGGTCTGGTCGCCACATATACCAACAGACTCCATGTATCTCAGAGAATCAGTAGGGAGAGCTGATATGACTCTTAAAGCAGGCAAACGAAAGAAATAGGAGAGGGCACCGTAACATACCCCTCCCCTTAAAATAAGAGTCATATCGGTTAGTTAAGCCGGGAGAGGGCATCTGCTACCACATTCTCCCTTCCTTTAATGTGCCTGATTTCTAGCCAGTACTCTTGTAGCAGTAGGGCCCATCTTGTTAGCCTTTGGTTCGAGTTCTTCATCCTGTGCACGAACGTCAAGGGATTATGATAGGTGAACACTCGCACCGGTCTAGTACCTCCACCCACATAGACGTCGAAATGCTTCAGTGCCAGGATCAGGGGCTAAGGCTTCCTTTTCCACTGTACTATAAGCCCTCTGGTACTTTTCGAATTTCTTTGAGTAGTATGCCACTGGACGGTGGACTCCGTCCTTCTCTTGAGCTAACATGGCTCCAATCCCCACGTCGCTAGCGTCGACGTACTAGATAAAATCTGACTCAAAGTCAGGCGAAATCAGCACTGGCGCTTCGGTTAATAACTTCTTAGTCTTCTCGAAGGACTCTTGGCATGCTTCCCCTCACTTCCATCTAACGTTCTTAGATAGCAATTCAGTCAAAGGGTGTGCCATTGTCGAGAAGTTCTTGCAAAATCCTCTATAGTATCCAATCATCCCTAGATATCGTAACAATTCTTTTCTCGTCCTGGGATTCGGATATTCTTTGATTGCCATCACTTTCTGGTCTACTGGAGTCACTTCCCCTTGACCCACGACGAAACCTAAGTATTCTAATCGGGCTTTTCCGAATTCGCTCTTGGCCAGATTAACTGTTAGGTTCGCTTCTTCCAACCGTTGGAACAACTCCATCAGTCGATTCATGTGTTGTTTCCAGCTATTGGTGTACACCACTATATCGTCTATATACACGGCGCAGCCTTCCATCCCTCTTAGCACTTCGTTCATCATCCACTGAAAACAAGTTCCGCTGTTCTTCATACCAAATGGAAGCACTTTGAAATGGTCCAATCCGTCTGGAGTAGCAAACGTCTGGAGTAGCAAACGCTGAGATCTTTCTCGCACTCGGAGACAAAGGGATTTGATAATACCCTTTCAACAGTTCGACCTTGGTGACAAACCTTGCATTTCCTACTTGGTCGACGCAATCACTTATTCGGGGAATCGGGTGAGAATCTGACACGGTTATGGCATTCACTTTACGATAGTCGGTGCAAAAACGATATGATCCGTCACTCTTCTTGACCAGCACACAGGGCGAGCTCCACTCACCGTTGCTGGGCGTGAAACCTCTTAATCGCTCCTTGTGATTGAGGTCTATAAGGTGACGACCGTAGTTGGGCTATTCCCCAACTCGCAATAGCCTGTCTAAACCACCTCGACTGGAAAACACTTCCACAGTCGAACTGGATCTCCTTGGGCACACCTACTCAAGCAAAGAACTGCTGAAGGTGTCCCATGACGCATCTTGATGTCACCTTCCGCACTGGGATCGCCTCTGGATATCTTGCCGACGCACACATGATGGTCAATAAGTAACTATTTCCCCTTCTTGTTCTAGGTAGTGGTCCCACAACGTCGATTATTAGGTGTTCAAACGCCTGGCCAAACGCAGGAACTAGAACCAAAGGTGCTTTTGGGATAGCAGGGACATTCTTCCCCGCCCTCTAAAAATGTTCCCGAAGTCTCGTCCCGACGTCACCGCGCATACCGTAAATGCCACTCTCGCAGTTTCCGTTTCGTCACTGCTGGCACCCGTCCTGCTGCTCTGTCGATAGGGCTCTATACACTCCTCACTCCTCACCCTTAATCAAATTCGGGAGAACACATCCCCAACAGGAGTCATTCCCTAGGATCACCTGAGCTTCCATCCTGGGCAGTAAAGCACAGACCCCTACCAAGAGAGTCTGACAACCATAGTCTGAATTAAGAGTCACTTTATGAAGGGGCATCCTCTCTTGTTCCCCCAACGTCCTTATCAGGGCCTCCCCTGTACTGGAACTTCTGTAGTCCTCAGGGAAGAGGGATTCACTAACAAGGGTGAAGTCGGATCCAGTGTCCCTCAGCATCCTCGCTGGCACAGGATCAGCTCCTCTTATCTTCACCGTCCCCTCACACACAAAGAGGTGAGTCCTTTTCTCCCTCATCACCGGCATATCACCTGAATTATCGTTGGCTTCTTTGCTTCCTATCCTTGCGAAAGCCACGTTCCCACCGTGCCTGGGGCGACCGCACTCCCTTGCAAGGTGTCCTTGTCCCCCACAGTTGTAACACCGACCGCCTCTCCTGGGCGACCCTCTACCAGTCATCCTGGTAGCACCAACGGTAGAGGTTCCCCGAGTCCTCCTAGGACTCTCCGTCGTCGGTTCCCGGGCAGCAGCACTCGCTCCCGAGCTAGGTCCACTGCTCACAGCTTGGGGCTTCCTCCCCGCGTCCCTTGAGCTCTTGAACCGGATTATTATTTTTTTTTTTATTAACATATTAGGTACATCTGCATTAGTGCAGCTACCCTAGACTATATGAAGTGGAGTACAGTGTGTCAAAAAAAAGCTAACTAGGTGATGCTAAAAAATCCCCATCACACAGGAAGGTTAGTCATACAGACGCATGGGATACGCGGTCTACACTGGCAGACTCCGGATGCATTTTGAGGATATCAACAACACAAGATTGAATAAGGTAGCAGTGGTAATACAAGTCCCCATCTCGCAGGATGGTTAGTCATACAGAGCCATGTGTTTAATAGCCTGCACTGGCAAATTTTGGGTATACTGTGAGGATATCTTCAAGAATACGAGAGTGAATAAAGTAATTGCAAAGCTCCAGGTACCTCATGCCAACTGGTCTGAAAGGTCTAATAACTGGGCATTCAGTGATGTAGTGCGGGAGATCATGCCGTAGCTCCTGCTCAGAGTTTGCAACTGGAGTGCTCAGGATTGGGAGACCTGTCACCTGCAGCCACCTGCCACAGGTAACGGTAACCCAACCTGATCCTTGCAACCACTGTGTCGCACAGTCTAGTGGACGTTTTGTGCTGTCCATAGATGTAGGTTTCAGATCTGAACAAATCATAGCTTTTTATACTAGTACTTTCAGGTCGTTGGGAGTCAGTAAGTTCTTTCCTATCAGATCTGAATGTTTGGACCAATACAGTTTTGACAGCAGAGATGGGGATACCTAGATCTAATTCAACTTCAAACTTGTTACACGCTAATTTGGCTGCAATGTCTGTCTCATTATGATGGGTTATATTTATGTGTGAAGGTATCCATACAAAGGAGATTCGAGACCCTTTACTCTGTGCATCAATTAGGTCATTTATAATTGGGAGTATGAGGTTCTTGCTGTCGATCTTCCAAGAGAAGTTTTCGATTGCTTGAAGAGCAGACTTTGAATCGCAGAATATTATTCCTCCTCCAATATTTTTTAATGTGCTGGTTGCTAAATGTAATGCTGCTAGTTCTGCTTGTGTGGAGGTCAGCCAGTTGTTTAACCTGACACTGACAGTCTTTGTGCAAATATTATTTCTATAACACCTACATGCCGCTGTTATGGCCCTCTGGGGACGCAACGGGGTTCTCACTGATATGATTAGAGTAAGTAGTATCCGACCCCAAACCAGTAGTGGCTTTCAAGGGATGTGATCCGTGACGCAAGAAACTCAAAAGGGGGAAGGGAAAGAAAGTTAAGAACTTAATATAATATAATTCACCGTCACCAAATAAATAAATAAGATATAAAAAGAGTTCACAGGGGGAGGGGTATAAACACTTATTTACAGGGGAAATACACTGTAGTCTTCTGCTGAAGACTCTGGTGCCAAAACTCTCAGTGCTGAGTCCTCGGTGCTTCTTCGTGGCCTCACAACGAATCCTTCTGAGAAGCTGAGCCTACCCTGGCCACAGGTCAGCCAAAACTCAGGTCCACTGGGGGCACCGCCGTGGAGGCCGTCAACCACAAATCCAGCCGGTCTGCTGGCAGGTTCCGGACCCGCAACGCTGGTCAGGCCACTCCACGAACGATATAAGGGGAACGCCCTAGACAGGAGCTTCGTGTGACACCACAAAATCACTCTCCTGTCCTCAATACCCCAGTGGATGATCGTCTCCAACAGTCGGTCCCGGGTAAATCCTTTTACTGCCACTCCACTGGCAGGCTAACACACCACAGTGTTCTTCCGGGGGGACGACTTCACAACTGCTGCAGCAAAGTACAAGGTATGGAGACGGCTGCCTCGGGTAGACTGACTCAACTTCCAACACAGCGGTCCCAGGTCGACTCTGTAAGCAGACACATCATTAATAACTGGGACACACTAAGGCACCTTACTTACAGGCTCAGACACAAACGCCCACCTATCCACTCCATAGATGGCGCTGGTGTCTGAGCACCACCTCACCAGAGGTCAGCAGCGGCGGTGTGGAGCGCTGAACAGGACTGGAAACTGGCCCTTGTGGCCAATACACTCCGTCCTCACCAGGTGTCGTCGTGCATTTGGAGGGGGTTTCGGAAGCTGACCCACAGATGGCGTGGTCGTCACTGCTCCAGGCCCGGACGATGGATCCGGGTTCGTAACACCTCCCCACCAAAAAGAATTTGGCTTGGGGTTCTATAAAAAGAAACACAAACCAAATTAGTACGGCGACACAACTCCAAATGGACTCACATGCTTTATATACTGGAATGGCGAGGCTGTCTCGTCCACAGAACTGTCCTACCGAACAATTCCGGCACAAAGGAAACTTGCTGATAGAAGGCAATGACCTGTCTGATGTAATTGTCCACATCTCCACTGCGATGTCAAGCAGGGGCATCATCTCACAAGTAAGGATCAGTGTAGACACGATCTGGGGCGACTCGACACTTCCCTGTGTCGTGGCACCGATTATGGCTGATCACAGACGGCATTTCTGGTACCGGTCCGACGGTCCTTCAGGGAGTCGGGCACCTGGAATATAGGGGTCTGATAATTCAGAGTGACAGCGACAGCGGGTAAAACAGTACTTACAGCATACTCCTCTACTAGGTCCACACCTAGTTTCAACAGGGCTGCTTGCACAGAGAAGATGGCATTCGCTCTGCCACCGCCAGGTCGACCAACGTTCTGTATAACGCTGCATTGAGGCTCAGCTATCACGCGGGGGGTGTCAACCTGTCGGAAACAGTCACTCATATTACCGTATTGCGTACCTCCTGTATCAACCATCACCTTCCAGGTCCCTTCTTCAACTGCAACACTTGCAGTGTAAATCTCCAATCCCTGGGACCTCTTCACGATGTTCATGGGAGCCATCATTCGTCGGGTCATCCACCGGTCCTCACTGAGAGCACATACGAGAATCAAAAATACCGCTAAGAAACATTTGGTTACCTGAGGAATAAGCTTCCTGAGCCTGTCATGTTTATAACCGGCTATATCCACTAGCCTGGTTTGGACCAAAGAGGGCACTAGACCTTTTGAACACACCTCACATACCTCTGACGTCTGGGGAATCTCTGGCCGGTTCCATGAATGCTGTACCTTGCCATACCGCAAGTACACCTCCGCCTTCGCTCCAGACTCGTTGGTATCCGTGGGTGTCTGCACACAAGGCCTCTCTTCTAGCTCAGGTACTTCTGCCATCGTAACCTCATGTTCCTTGTCGAGAGAAGAATCAGGAGACACTGCTAGATAACTGTCGATCTGCGGGTGAGAGGACAAATTAGACATGTTCAAACCCGGGTCTGTCTTTACCTGGACATTACCACGGCCCGTCGTTACCTCAGACCTTGCTGTTCTGGTAGACTCGTCCGCAACCTTGGGAAGATTGGTGCTCCAATCGGTCACCAAGTCGTTGGCTAGTACCACGTCAATCCCAGCCACAGGGAGGGTATTTACTACTGCCAACTCACATGTGCCGCTGAAGTAAGGCGAGTCGAGATGCACCGGCACTAAGGGGGCGATATACTGCGTTCTCGGAAACCCAACCAGGATAACCTCTGGTCTCCCATCCACACTTACTCCCTCGGGTAACGAGTTCTCCACGATCAGGGACTGGGCTGCTCCACTATCTCTGAGCACTACAACTGATCTACCAGTATGATCACTCGATACATACCCGCCTGAAGTGTGAGGGGAAAACAATCTGGGTTCTTCCTGCGTCGTCGTCGACTGGCTTCCTGCTGGTGATATTACACAGCTCATCATCATCACCTCCCTACGTGCGCTGCCACCTTTTCTGCCTCGGCACCTAGCAGCTACATGCCCTTTCTGCCCACAGGTCCAGCACACCACATTCCTCTTCGGGCTCCGGTGTTTCGGACTGCTAGGACTTGTTCTTCGAGGGCTACTTGGGGGCGTCTTCTTAGCACTTTGTGGGACGGGTCTTTCCTCTTCGTCATGAGGTCTGTCAAACCGGCGCTGGTAATTCCTTGGGACGTACTTAGCAGACGGCCTATGAGTCAGGATGTACTCTTCAGCCATGGTGGCTGCCGCACTAAAGGTCTCTACCTGTTCCTCCAAGTACGTCTTCAGGTCTCCAGACAAACAATCCTTGAAGTCCTCGAGCAGAATCAGCTGCTCGAGGTCTTCCTTGGTCTCCACCTTCCGAGAGGCACACCATTCCTGGAAAAGTCGCTCCTTGATCGTGGCGAATTCGGTGAAAGTATGCTCTGAGGTCTTCTTCAGGTTTCTAAACTTCTGCCTGTAAGCCTCAGGTGCCAACTGGTAAGCCATGAGCACTACCTTCTTCACCTTGTCGTAATCGCCGGAGTCGTCAAGGGATAACGTAGAGTAGGCGATTTGGGCCTTCCCAGTCAAGACTGACTGTATCATGATGGCCCAATTCTCCCTTGGCCACTCCAAAGAGGCAGCGACTTTCTCGAAGGCTGCAAAGAACTTCGAGACTTCCCTCTCATTGAATTTTGGGACCATTTTGATGTTTCTTACTGGATCGAAACCGCTGGTGTCCGTTGTTGGCCTCCGACCACCGCCTAATCGCAATACTTCTAGTTCATGTTGTCTCTGTCTTTCGTTTTCTTCTCTCTCTCGCTGTTCTCTTTCTCGTTTCTCTTCTCTCTCTCGCTCTTCTCTTTCTCTTTTCTCTTCTCTTTCTCTTTTCTCTTCTCTTTCTCGCTCTTCCCTTTCTCTTTCTCGTTCTTCTCTCGTTTCTCTTCTCTCTCTCGCTCTTCTCTCTCTTTTCTCTTCTCTTTCTCTTTTCTCTTTCTCGCTCTTCCCTTTCTCTTTCTCGTTCTTCTCTCTCGTTTCTCTTCTCTTTCTCGTTCTTCTCTTCTTTCTTCTCTTTCTAATTCTAAACGCCTCATCGCCAATTCTTTTTCTTTCATCTCCATTTCTTTATTTTTCATCTCCACTTCTTTATCTTTTAATTCTCGTTCTAATTCTAACTTCTTCCACTATCTCACGATTGATCTCTAGGGCACGCATTTTGACTGTTAGGAAGCCGATATTAAGCTCACCTGCATCACTGTCAACGTCGCTGCCCTTATCTTCCTTTTCCGTGGAAGCTATTTCCTCACCTTCCTTTGTACTAGGAACCCCGCCTTCCTGTTTCTCTTCTGCCTTCAGGTGCCGGTGAACCTTGGACAAGATCTCCACACGGGAATCACTGGCACGGATCTTGATCTCCAGGTAGGCGCTCACTAGTACAAGTTCCGGTTTGCTCAGATACTTTAATCTGGCAAGACAGTCCTCTCTGTTCAGAAAAGCCTGAACATCGTCCAGATCATCGATGGTAGCTTTTTCTGCCATTGTCACAGATGGAACACTCAACTAGCACTTAACACACCGCTTTCACGTTAGCACTTCACGCACCGAGCACTGTTCTACGTCAATATTGCACTTTATCGCACCAAACACTGCACTTGCCAATATTGCACGTAATCACTTCGTGCACCGCACTACGCAATATCGCACTTAATCACAGCGAACCCTTCGCTCTACAATATTGCACTGAATCACTGAGCACCGCACTACTCAATATTGCACTTAATCGCTTAATCACAGCGAGCACCGCACTGCACAATATTGCACTTAGTCACTCTTGAGCACCGCACAGGACGTATAACGTCACAATCGTCACACAGGGGGAATTATATACAGGGATTACGCCACTTCACCACCCCTGTCAAACATACTTAGCAAGGGGACGGATCCCGCTGGGGATGCCAATTATGTTACGGCCCTCTCGGGACGCAACGGGGTTCTCACTCTGATGTTATTAGAGTAAGTAGTATCCGACCCCAAACCAGTAGTGGCTTTCAAGGGATGTGATCCGTGACGCAAGAAACTCGAAAGGGGGAAGGGAAAGAAAGTTAAGAACTTAATATAATATAATTCACCATCACCAAATAAATAAATAAGATATAAAAAGAGTTCACAGGGGGAGGGGTATAAACACTTATTTACAGGGGAAATACACTGTAGTCTTCTGCTGAAGACTCTGGTGCCAAAACTCTCGGTGCTGAGTCCTCGGTGCTTCTTCGTGGCCTCACAACGAATCCTTCTGAGAAGCTGAGCCTATCCTGGCCACAGGTCACCCAAAACTCAGGTCCACTGGGGGCACCGCCGTGGAGGCCGTCAACCACAAATTCAGCCGGTCTGCTGGCAGGTTCCGGACCCGCAACGCTGGTCAGGCCACTCCACGAACGATATAAGGGGAACGCCCTAGACAGGAGCTTCGTGTGACACCACAAAATCACTCTCCTGTCCTCAATACCCCAGTGGATGATCGTCTCCAACAGTCGGTCCCGGGTAAATCCTTTTACTGCCACTCCACTGGCAGGCTAACACACCACAGTGTTCTTCCGGGGGGACGACTTCACAACTGCTGCAGCAAAGTACAAGGTATGGAGACGGCTGCCTCGGGTAGACTGACTCAACTTCCAACACAGCGGTCCCAGGTCGACTCTGTAAGCAGACACGTCATTAATAACTGGGACACACTAAGGCACCTTACTTACAGGCTCAGACACAAACGCCCACCTATCCACTCCATAGATGGCGCTGGTGTCTGAGCACCACCTCACCAGAGGTCAGCAGCGGCGGTGTGGAGCGCTGAACAGGACTGGAAACTGGCCCTTGTGGCCAATACACTCCGTCCTCACCAGGTGTCGTCGTGCATTTGGAGGGGGTTTCGGAAGCTGACCCACAGATGGCGTGGTCGTCACTGCTCCAGGCCCGGACGATGGATCCGGGTTCGTAACAGCCGCTGCAGTCCGTCCAGTAGAAGACTGGACTGAGCCGTCGGTGTAGACACAGTGCTCGTGAGATCTTAGACTCTCGATGGAGGAGGCAATTGTTTCAAGAGTGACAGCTTTGAATAGAGCAAGATTCTCATTATCTTTCTTGGTGACAGGTGTGTATGATACTTGAATGGTGGGGTACAGATAAAGAGGAATATCAGAGACAGGTAGATTGCACTTAAAAGGAATGTTAAGTTTAATGAGATTGTAAGCATTGTTTCTCAGCCAATTATCATAAAAGGAGTGAGTTGGTATGTCGGCACCAGTCAAAAGGGTGTTAACAGCACTAAATAATTTGTCTCTGAGCAATGCAGGAGATGTAGGATCTCTCATGACTTTAAGGCAAAAGGTAGTGTTAACTTGCATTATTCTCTCTAGTATGGTTGGAAGCTTCAGTTCTTCCCTCATGTTGATGATTCTTGTGCATCTTGGGGCACCAAGAATTATCCTCATGGCCTCATTCTGTACTACTTCAAGTTTGTCCAACACAGAGGAGGGGAAATTAATTAAGTGCAGAGCATTATAATCAACGAGAGATCTAACAAACATCATATAGAATAGTCTAGCATATTTAATATTGATACCAATATTCTTACCAGTAAGTGTTCTCAATGGTTTTAGTCTTTCTTTTAACCTACGGTGTAGATCATTTACAATGTCACTGTTAATACCAACTCCAAGGTATTTGTGCTGCCCACACGTTTCAATGTTCTGGTTGTTGACCTTGAAAGCTATAGGGACATGAGTTTTCTCTTTGGGATGGAGATCTCTGGATTTAGTTATAGAGATAACAAGACCACATTCAATGCTTTTAGCAGCGAATGAATCAAGTAGAGCTTGCAGTCTAGTTTGGGAATTTGCAACAATGCATATATCATCGGCATAACAAATGACGGCTTCGTCAGGTAGTGTGGGAATATCAATTGTTAATTTGTGCATCAGAACATTGAACAGTTTGGGACTCAGCACTCCACCCTGGGGTGTACCCAACTCAAAGGGTGCACAGAGTTTACTTTTGACCCCCTTGAAAAGGACTGAGGCGGTTCTGTTACTCAGGTACCCCCTGAGCCATGTCAACAGTCTTCCCTTAACTCCAAAAGAGGCTAGCTGTTCTAGGATTATTTCTTTGTTTGCTGTATCAAAAGCAGTTTGGAGATCAATAAATGCCGCCTGAGAGTTTGGTCCCCCTCTGATAAAATACTCAGCAAAGTAAGTTTGTGTGCTTCTTCCAGGAAGGAAACCATACAGGTTAGGGGCAAGGTGGGGCTTGATTTGAAACATTAGTCTGTCGAGAATAATTCTCTCAAGAACTTTGCACATGCACGACGTCAGAGAAATGGGTCTAAATTTTTGTGAATTAGGCTTGGGTATGGGTATTATGAGTCCCTGTGTCCAGCGGTCAGGTAAAACACCCTGCCTTAGACTTTGATTAAACAATTCTAGCAAAGGGCTATTTGGCAGCTCAGCAAGTACTCTCATGGTGTTGTATGTGATGCCATCCTCTCCAGGAGAGGTAGCCTTACCTTTCTTGAGTGCATTTTTAATTTCAAAGGGGGTTATGCCATAGTTATCATCAGGCCCTATTTCACTACAGGCAATTTCAATATTGAAGTTACGATTTATTTTAGTACTAGCCAGATAGTTTTGCACATCTAGGGGCAGGCTGCTTATACTAGCAGTGCTTGCATATTGTTGAAGCAGCATGTCGGCATAGTCTACAGGTGAATGGTGATCAAGTTGACTGCTAGGACGAGAAATCTTTTTAATTTTATTCCACATTTGGGATGAGGATGTTGCATGATTGATGCCTTGCAGAAACTGTTCCCAGTGCTGGTTATACACCTGATCCTTTAGCTCTCTAAACTGTCGGCTGGCTTTAAGAAATATGTTGAGGGTGTCAGCTGTTTTATGTGTTTTATACTGCTCAGCTAGGAATAGAACTCTGTCATGCAGGGGCTTAAGGCGTGAGTCAGTGAACCACCTCTGTCCCTTCCTCACTGGTTTGGGTCTTGTGGATTTTACAACAATGTTATAAAAAGCGGTTACTTCAGTGACCAGGTCCTCATATAATGCATTGACGGTAGTAAAGCAGTAAGTGTTATACCATTCAGAAATGCGGAATTTGAAGAGCATGTGTAAATTTTCAGGGATATTAATTATTTTTTTTCCAAAGCTTAGGGGTTTGACATTATTGATAGTGTATGAACTGTATATGGCAAAATGATCACTAACTAATTCATGAACAATTGATCCTCCGACAGCATTATCAATGAGACCGTGACCAATGACATAATCAAGCCTGCCACCCATGAGGTGTGTGACGTTAGAGGAGTCAAAGTTGAACACGGACATGTTATTATCTCTTAAGTATTTTACAAAGACTCTGCCATTCCTGTTTGTTTTGGTGTCACCCAGGCTAGTGTGTCTAGCATTAAAATCACCCATTACAATGGTTTGAGAGCTGCTGGTAATTTTTGGGAGAGAAGCTTCCATCATTTGATCACACCTTACATATACATTAACTAAGTTAAGAAACCCAGTCGCTGTAGCAATCTGAAACTGCTGATAATATGAGTCGTATATATTTCTTGAACCGGGGTTACTTCATCGGGCGCACTACTCTTGGGAGAGTCCCCACCCATCCTCGCTCTTCCTGAACTCCTAAAGTTCCCTCCCGACCTGGGGTAAGGCGAGTGTCTGGGTGGCCCCTCCCTCCTGAGATGTAGTGCCTCCTCCAGCATGTTGGCTCGGTCCGCTGCAGCCTTCAGGTCCTTAATACCTGCTTCTCTCATCCTTACTCGCAACTCAGGATGGAGCACCGACATAAACTTCTCCATCACTATCAGTCGTTTGATCTCATCCGCCGACTCCGCTTCCTCCGCCTTCAGCCTTCAACCATCGGGCCTTCAACCATCGTAGGAATTTCCGTTCCATATCCCTGGCGGTCTCGGCGTAAGACTTCCCCGACACTCTTGTACACACTCTGAACTGCTTCCGGTACATCTCTGGAGTCAGCCGGAATGAGTGGAGCACTGCATTCTTAATCGCGTCGTAACTAGCACACTCCTCTAGGTCCAGCATGTTGTAGGCTTCCCGGGCCTCACCAGTCAACCTGCCCTGGACCAGAGCATCCCAATCATCTTCCGGTCACTCCTTCAGAGTCGCTATCCATTCGAAGTGTTCGAAGAACACCTCAGCTTCTTGTGGTTCGAACTTAGGTAAGTCACGTTCCCTTACCTTGAGATCATCCCACCGTGCAGGTAGTGAGGGCAGCCCACGATCAACGCGACGCAATTCGACTTCTTTGTTTGCCTTTATCTCCTCCAGTCGCAGTTGTCTCTCTCCTTCTCACCGCAGCCGAGCTTTATGCTCCTCTCGCTGCAGCTGAGTTTCACGTTCCTCTCTCTACATTTGCGCTTCTCTTTCCTCTCGTCACAGCTGGGCTTCCAGTTGCATCTTCATTATTTCCAGTTGCAAGCTCCTCTTACTACAGCTGGACCTTCCACTGCTTCCATGTTCACTCTGAATTCTCCCCACACTGGTAGGTGCTTGGGGTGGCTCTAGTCGGGACGGTTCACCTTGGGATGGCTCTTCTTGGGATGGCCCTCCTTGAGACGGCCTTTCTTGAGATGGCTCCTCTCCCGTCGCCTTCATTCGAGCCGTGAGCTGTGCCATGATCTCTGTCCTTCGCTCCACTACCTTTGTCATCCTCAACCTGATCCCAAAGTGGTTTGCCACTTGTTGGAGCTGGGCCTTGGTACACTCTTCCAAGATTCTCTCATCCCTTTTCTCAATAAATTTCTTTACTTTATCCTCCTCCATCTCTATGTTATCGAGCATACACGACAGCACAGACTAGTTAGTAGGTACTAATTTCACTGTTTCAGTCCCTTAGCTGGTTGGATAACAGTACCACTGAATTCACTGGCCACACTGTATTAGTACCCTGGCAACACTGTCTTGAAATTTGGGTAACACTGTAGCTTGATTACCATACCTTGGCAACACTGTAGCCTGATCCATGCATCTCGGCGACGTTGACAGTTCTTGGCTACCGTGGTTCGAATCCTGGCAAGGTCGCCAGTTCTTGTCATGGGGGGGGTGGGCTGGGGCTTCGCTAGCAATCGGCTGCTAGGGGCTCAGAAGGCAGAATATTCAGCCCCTCCAACTCCCGGGATTCACCGGAGTCTCCTTGGTCCCACAGGGGAGGACCAGTAATGCCCACCACCGCAGGTCTTTGCTCCCAACACTAAAGGGGGGGGGGCCACTGATTCACCCTGGGAGCCATTCAGTCAACCACAGGGAAACTGTTGTTAACAGTTCCGGCCTAGACCCGTGGAGAAGTGAAGGAAGACTCAGGCTTACCTTATATCAATAACTTCCCTGAGTCTTGCCTGCCAGACAAAAAGGTTGCAGGAACTCCTTTCCCGCCTGCCTTCCCTATCTTCTTCTTAACAAGGTCGCCAGCTGGGTTAGTATATCTGCACCCCAGCGATGCAGTTCAGTGGGTGTATTCTATACTATTTGTTGCCAGAGCGTTGCTACTCCCTCGATCTGCCACTGGACTGTCAGCCCAGGGTACTCTCCCATAAAAGTCTGGGTGGCTTTACCTATCTCCAGTCACTACGTTGCTTGTTGCCACCATTCTTGCTCTGATGCTGGTCGGATGGCTTAGGGTACACTTTTATATATGTCTGTGCTGCTTTACCACTCTCCAGGCAATAAGAACTTCTATAGAGAACGTGACGCTCCCTAGGTGGTACTATGATAAGCCTCGTGTATGCTCATAGAGAAATATAATAATGGAGGCACACTTAAACATAATGATAAAATGTGTGAATTTACTGACACAATTTACATGATCACACATTCACTTTTAAGCAATACATGAAAATGAACATAAGGATAATAAATCTGGAGATCGTCAGCAACTCTTCTTTCACGACCTCCAACCACTCCTTCAACTGGACAGGTTAGACAGGAGTCACACTCACTCACAGAAGGGCCTCTTCGCTACGTCGGCACCTCTTCTTCAACTGTCCTGCCGTCCACGCACACTGTCCTCTCCAACAGTCCTGGACACAAGCTGCCCTGCAGCCTATCCTACAACTAAAGTATTAATGCTATCCTGCAACATACAAATGCAAATATCGTGGCCTATCTAGCCTACTCAAACAAGGGGTAATGGGAGGGAAATTTTATCTACCTGACATTCCTGGCTCACAACGCCTGTCCCTCGATGGTGTGAGGTTCCCACGCTTCCTCAGTGGATCCTTGACGATCCAGGAACGTTCCACAGGTCCTCAGGTGTCGTGCAGCCTTCGCGTCATCGCCGATCCAATCCCAGAGATTCAGCTATCCCAATCCTGGTTCACCAGTGGGCACTGAGCTAATCACTATATGCACACACTCGTCCCTTCCACAAGGCATTGCTCCTTGTCCTAGGAACGGTGTCGTCCTTCCAAAACCCTCAGTGAATGTGACCCGGTCACAGCTAAGCCTGCCTGCAACACCTTTCCAGGCCCTCAGCGTCGAGCGGCGCCGCCCAGCGTCGTCGCCGACCAATTTTCCAAGTTTGGCACTCCTCCGCTCAATGAACTTGGCTTTTTTCTTGCTTCTCGGAAGCGCAGGGTCTCCAATAACGACGGTGGTTTGCGATGGATAGTTTAATCCACTGAATAAGGCTTGTAGAGCCTCAAATCCTCGAGAGCCGACCGAGGCGCGTCCTCTCACCTCCACAGTCAGGTCAACTCTGACGTTGGCGCAGCCCTGGGCACTCAGTGACGTCACGGCGGGCTCTGATTGGTCGCCCATGACCCACGCCACCCAATCCGCACACGGCTAGTGTTTTCTACAAATCGGCGGATCTGCAGGTAAGGGGTACTCTTTCATTTATATCAGGGCGCCACTTTCCCCTTTACCTACAAACTTATGATGTAAATTTCTCCCTTATCTGGCGGCCGGTCTGGTCGCCACATATACCAACAGACTCCCTGTATCTTAGAGAATCAGTAGGGAGAGCTGATATGACTCTTAAAGCAGGCAAACAGAAGAAATAGGAGAGGGCACTGTAACACGGCCTATTAGGCAAATCGGACCTTGCATAGTAGGCCTAGAAGTGCGTTCTGGCTACTAGATATGACATATGTTTATGGAGGAAGAATTGGAGGACCATAGAAGAATTGGAGGACCATGGAGGAAGAATTGAAACATTAATTTCCTTATGTACTTCGTATTTAATAATACATCTTCAGAAGGAATGATTTACAAGTCAGTAAGTTTGGACATATATAGGCAGGAAAGAGAAGTGAAGTGAGGTACAATGACAAAAATATGAATGAGATTAGGTGGATATAAATTAGAGTTTCATCATATGGCTTCATCTTCATCACTGCTAATGTTTAAATTACATCATTTTGTAATCTGTATTAAAGCAGATTCAATTATGTTCCTATTGAAAATAATTTTAAAATTCGGTATTGAAGAAGCCATCTCCCAATCAATTTGCTGAGAACTTTCTGACAAATGAACAAACAAACAAAGCATTAGATGAATGGCCATGTCTTACAGAGAAGTTATGTTGCAAAATTCTACATTTAAAATCTTTAGATGTTTGCCCAACATAGAACCGATTACAGTCTTTACAAGGTATTTGTTAAACAAATTTCTTTTCGAAGAATTCCATGAACAAGTTTGAAAGCAATAGCGATAAAGGATTCCCCATTGCCATTCCAAAAGTCTGTAAATAATACTCATTATTAAAGGAAAATTTACATTCATTAATGCACAACGTAACGAGAATGACAACAATTCAGCAGAAAGAGGTAAAACATGATTTATTAATTCATGAGCAAGATAATCAAGAATATCATCAACAGGCACCTTTGTAAACAAAGAACAAACATCAAAACTGATTAACTTGATATCAGGAGCGATTGGAACAATATTCAATTTTTTAACTAATTCAATAGAATTGGGCAAATGAGAAGAGGAAATTGTTCCTAACAATGGGGACAAGATTTTGGTAAGCCATTTAGAAACCTTGTAAGAAATGGATCCCACAGAACTGATGATAGGCCTCATGGGATTGCTAGGTTTATGAGTCTTGACAAGACCGGCTCCCCGGTCGGCCTAGTGGACAGCACGCTGGACTTGTAATCCTGTGGTCCTGGGTTCGATCCCAGGCGGCGGCGAGAAACAATGGGCAGAGTTTCTTTCACCCTATGCCCCTGTTACCTAGCAGTAAAATAGTTACCTGGGTATTAGTCAGCTGTCACGGGCTGCTTCCTGGGGGTGGAGGCCTGGTCGAGGACCGGGCTGCGGGGACACTAAAAAAGCTCCGAAATCATCTCAAGATAACCTCAAGATAAGTCCATAGAGATATGGTAATATGGCTCTTCCTACTGCTTTCACCACCAACATGCTCCTTAACTTCATTCTAACATCAAAAATCCTCCAGCCAGATGTCTAGAATGTTTCACCATGGCCTTCCCCTTACTCTGTCTCGAGAGCCACATGCCAGGTTCGCCGGCTGCTTTTTAAACACCAGCAATCAACCCATTATTCTGTCGGTTGACCTGTCAACTCCGGCTTCACGCCAGCATGATGTCACCCACCAGTGTATATAAGCGACAGTTGGCGGCCCAGCACTCAGACTACTTCTGGTGCTCTCTCTTGGGTCACATGTCTCTTCTCTCACACGATGTGGTTTTGCTATAACACGTGACAGAGGAAGGAAAGCAAATTTGTACATATTGTATAGTCACCCTTTTGTTTGTAGAGTAACATAATTCTTATATTCATTTGTAGACATTTGTGTAAAGCCAAGGATTTAGGCTTTATCATTGTTTGGGTTTATTATTATACATTATGACTTTAATTGTTAATGTTTCTTGTTTTTCATGCCACTATTCACACCGCAAAGGATGTAAGCAGTTTTATTTTAATTTGTTTTATCTTTTTGTTTATTTTATGTGTGTTTGGCATATACCAGCTGCAGGTAGTTGCTACGCTACCTCAAGTCCATACAAAATGTGGGGGCCTATCCGGGAGTCTTGTCTCAGGTATTGCACCTAGTTCCTTTGCCCTAAGTTGTGTTCAGTTGTTTACTTGGCTTTAACACATGTTTGCCTTTCAGAACTCTTTTTGAGTATTTTTCATTAGTGACTAACTCTACTTACATTTCAGGTGTAGCAATTTGTGACCTGTTTGTTTGTTCGTTTGTTTGACTTTAGATTACGTGATGTATTATGTGCAAATTCATACTCATAATGGTTAGTCTTATTAACCTTTGCTATATCCTGCTTACCCATACAATCTTGTCCCTACAGAAGTATCTCATTTAGGCAGATCACACATTTGGGTACTTTGGTTTGTCTCCTAACTATGATATTCAACTTTGTAGTACGAACTTAGGGGGATGTATTGGGCTTTCATTCCTTTTGCATCCAGGACTGTACTGTGCATTTGGGTCATGTACAGCAGTTCTCGTCACAGTGTTGACACTCTCCGCACCCCTAAGCCTTCGTTCAAAGTCTGTGATTAATTGCCCAGGTAGGGAGTTTACCATTCTTTTCCCAAAGCATAAAGTATTGTAACTGCAATTAATTACCTAGTTTTCAGTAGGACACCTCTTGCCCTTATCCTCGTCATAAATAGAATACCGAGTACATGCCTACATTGTCTTGTACTACCTCGAAACATTTATTGTTTCCCCAAGTCCTTATTAAAATCTATGACTTAATTATAATAATCAATCAATTAACCTTATCTTTCAGTAACTATCTTGTAATTATATTATTACCCTACAGGATAGTTACAAGTTGCCAGTCCTATACCAACCATTCCCGTGCCTGATATCACATAATCTTTGTCAGTCGAATAAACCTCACGTATTGGTTCACTTACAGGAGGACAGTCACATTATTCTTGCAATTATTTACTTACCTCTGTACTGTAAACCATGTTTCGCTTAGCTGCCTTCCGTTCCAACCCGGAGGACGAAGTTGGTAACCTCACTCGCACCACCAAAGGCAGGTTACTAACCCTTACTACGGAATATCATATCTTACCTCCCCATGGAGCCAACAAAACTGAACTTCATAATATGATACTAGATTATTTGATTGATAATGATCTTATCACTTCAGAGCTGCAGGAACAACATCAAATTACCGATACCGATTGCCGATTAAGACTGCACTCGCCGTCATGAAGCTGAAGATCAAATTAGCCCACATGGAAACAGAGGCTTATGAAGGGAAATGAGTGATGAGATTACAAGAAGCTGACCTAGAACATCAACGACGAGAAGAAGAAGCTTCCCTCCAACGAAAACGAGAGAATGAACAACTCCGGCTCCAAGAACAATGAATAGAATTGGAACGTCAACGACAGAAAGAAGAAGCTGACTTGAAACGTCAACGACAGCAAGAAAATGCTGATCTGCAATGTGTATGTGAACGAGAGAGATTTCAGCTACAAGAACAAGAAGCCGCCATCACGCTCCGCTTAGAGCAAGAGAAAGCTGCCACCGCTCTCCGTCTGGAGCAAGAGAAAGCTGCCTCCGCTCTCCGTCTGGAGCAAGAGAAAGCTGCCTCCGCTCTCCGTCTGGAGCAAGAGAAAGCTGCCTCCGCTCTCCGTCTGGAGCAAGAGAAAGCTGCCTCCGCTCTCCGTCTGGAGCAAGAGAAAGCTGCCTCCGCTCTCCGTCTGGAACAAGAGAAAGCTGCCTCCGCTCTCCGTCTGGAGCAAGAGAAAGCTGACTCCGCTCTCCGTCTGGAACAAGAGAAAGCTGCCTCCGCTCTCCGTCTGGAGCAAGAGAAAGCTGCCTCCGCTCTCCGTCTGGAGCAAGAGAAAGCTGCCTCCGTTCTCCGTCTGGAGCAAGAGAAAGCTGCCTCCGTTCTCCGTCTGGAACAAGAGAAAGCTGCCTCCGCTCTCCGTCTGGAGCAAGAGAAAGCTGTTGCCACTCTAAGAGTTTCGACAACAGGAACTTGAAACTACCCACGCCGCTCAGCGCCATTAAGCAGACTCCAACCTCCCGGTACGTTTTAATGTGACTCAGTGTATTGAAATGATGCCGCCTTTTGTGGAGACAGAGGTGGATTAATTTTTTACCTCATTTGAGGCGTTAGCTACTCAACTCAGCTGGTCTCAGAACCAATGGTCAATACTCCTTCGATTCGATCTTACAGGTAGAGCTGCCTTGACCCTCAGTACTCTTGCCACCGAGACTGATTACCTGGTACTGAAGCAAGCAATTCTGGACGCTTATCTCTTGTTGATAGAAAGTTACAGACGTCGTTGCAGAGATTATGTTAAATCCTGTGCAAACACCAATGTAGAGTTTGCTCAGAATAAAACCAGATACTTTATGAAGTGGCTGGAGGCAGCCCAGATCACCACTTTTCCTGAGCTTATCAACCTCATCCTCATGGAAGAATTTATGCGCCGTGTGTCAAACCCCTACGTCTTAACCTTACAGATAAAGGAGAGACCAACCTCAGTAAGTGTGCGCAGTTGACTGATACCTATAGTTTAATTCCTTAATTCATATGACTCTTATTCCAGTAAACCATCTTGATCCAGCCCTGCTAAAGTGAGTCATGCCGATGTTAATTATGCACTCTACTGTAGGTATTTTAAAGTATATGGACACACAATCGAAAAATGTACCAATCCTCATTTGTAAAACTAGGAACGATTCACATAAGCCTAAATCTCAACCTCCTAAGCTTTATACGCCTGTTATGCATACCCATGTTCCAGCTTCTGATCACTCTTTATTCCACAGAAACGTGTATCCAGAACTGTCTCTGCCAACGATAGAGATTCTAAGGCAAAGGTCCAAGTGAACATCTTGAGGGACACAGCTTCTCTCCAAAGCATACTCCTGAAAGCTGCTGCACCCAAGGTCACCTACACAGGAGAAAGCGTCCTCATCACCGACCTCACTGCAACCACTCCCACTTTGCTGGAGTCCATCCAGATTGTTCTTTCGTTCGTGAAGAAGTCCAAGTCGCCATGAGGGATATCATAAGTCGCCTTTTCCAATGCCAGGAATTCAACTTCTTTTGGGCAACGACTTGGCTGACTTGGACTCCACGAACCTGATCATCTGTGACAAACTCCAGGTCTGTGACTGCTACAGTAAACCCTGTAATGAAGTATGCCTCATAAGAGGTACAGATGACTGACGAAACCAAAGACATCTCCCAGCCTGTCCTAATGACTACATGTGCTCAAGCCGCTCAACCACAACAAGTAGCTCCAGCTGTCCCTCAAGATCCACAAGGCTTCTCACGGAATCTCAACTGGTTGGAGTTCTAAAAATTACAGCAAGCTGATCTTTCATTAACTCCCTTATTCTTCCAGGCTCAAACTCAGACTGATTCTATCCCTAGTTATATTTTGAATGATAATCAAATCTTATATTGCAGATTCTGACCCACTAAATTAAAGGCAGAGGATAATTGGGCTAATGTTGATCAGTTGGAAGTTCCTACCTCATTACGTAAAGACATAATTGACTTGGCCCATGGCCCGATGTCCCATTATGGGATCAACAAAACCTATCATGCAGGACTATTATTGGCCAGGCATGTAACGAGACGTGAAGACCTTCGTGAACACTTGTCATACATGTCGAATGGCAGGTAAGCCTAATGCTCCTATTCCTAAAGCACCACTGATTCCTATTCCTGTGCCTTCAGAGCCCTTCAGCAAACTGATTATCGACTGCGACTGACCGCTACCATGAACTAGCTCCGGCAACCTCTACATCATTACTATCATGTGTCCTACCGCCAGGTTCCCTATAGCAGTTCCGGTCAAGAACATTACGGCTGCTACAGTTGTTAAGCACCTCCTAAAGATCCTCACATAGAATGGATTAACTACGGGATAGTTACGAGTACGAGAGATTCAGAGCGATTGTGGCACAAGCTTCACCAGTGACTTATTTAAGAACATCCTTAAAGAGTTCAACATCACACAAGTATTGTCTAGCCCCAATCATCCTGCTTCACAGGGATCTCTAGAACGTAGCCATCAAACTCTCAAGTCACTTTTAAGAAAATTTTGCATTAGTACAGAGAAGGATTGGGATTGGCAACTAGACCTTATCATGTGTATTTTCAGAAGTCTTCATAATGAGTCCCTTGGAGAGACTCATTAAGAAGTACATTCCTAATGAGTTCTACATTCTTACGTAGAACATCTCCTTTTGAGATGTTCTACGGTCGTAAGTGCATACCCCCTGAAAGCATTTAAAGATTCCTTGACCTCTAACATCATCATTGATTCCCTTAATGTGTCTCAGTTTCTTAAAATATTTGAGACGCACCCTTGAAAGAGTACATCAATTTGCCAGTGCTAACTCGTCAACATCTCAGCATAAAATGAAAACACACTTTGATCACATACTAAAGTCAGGAAATTCAAGGTAGTAGACTTCGTTTTGGCATACTTTCCTATCCCAAGCTCCCCCTTCCAGAGTAAATTTTCAGGTCCATACCGCATCAAAAAATGTAGGAACAATCATAAGTACATTCTAGAGACACCTGATCGGCGGCGTAAGACCCAACTCTGCCACATCAATCTTTTCAAGCAGTACCAAGGTAATCCTCCAACTGTATTGATGTCCGTATCCACTTTTACGGATACATATACCCATAGTGATACCTGTCATGTTCACAGAAAATGGTACCATCCGTTTTCTATGTGTGGCGGAGCAGACGCCAGAGAAGGTAAACAAGAGCACACAGGAGCTACCAGCTTGGAAGCAGCTAGTCATGTAATTGTTTATATACGTATTAAAGTCAGTAACCAAGCGATGGCTTTATATCAACCCTACAACCAAGACTTCCTCAGTAACACACAAACACCACATTGGCGACGAGGATGAACTGTGAACGCAGGTATTTGTTCAGTTTCAAACACAAGGGAAAAGCATGCTGCCTGGAGGAGGAAGAGAAGCAGTGAGCACCATACCCGATGCTGTATGGTAACCGATGCTGTGTGCTAACCGATGCCTGTGTGCTAAACGATGCTATGTGCTAACCGATGCTGTGTGCTAAACGATGCTATGTGCTAACCAATGCTATGTGCTAACCAATGCTATGTGCTACCCCAAGCTATGTGCTGACTGAAGAAACTGTGTACTGAGGAATCTGCCGACGCAGTGTACGAAACGACACTTTGATGCTGTATACAAAACCCGATGTTTTGTATACGAAACGCGCTCTGTGCTAAAATTCTTCACGCTGTGAACTGACTGCTGCACCAACTGCTGCACCAACTGCTGCACCAACTGCTGCATCAACTGCTGTACCAACTGCTGTACCAACTGCTGCACCAACTGCTGCACCAATTGCTGTACCAACTGCTAACTTCTGCTGTACCAACTGCTGCACCAACTGCTAACTACTGCTGTGCCAACTACTGACAACTGCTGTGCTGCTGTGAGTAGGAACAACACATGTACACAAGGGCTAGGTAAGAAGTCAGTTGCTGCTGTCTTGTGCACTGCTGTGAACTTTTGCATTAAAATGCTTGTGTGCTTTGCAAAATTAAAGTAATTACAGTGAATTCTTAACTAACATATACAGTGCAGTAAGTGTTTAGTATTCTGAGGAACATTTAAGTGATAAGTTACATTTATTCAGTAAAAAAAAAGGCAATATACCTCAGTTTCCTGCATTTGATCCTGACTGTGACCAGACAAACCTGTCACAGAGGTGGGTCAAATGGCTTAAAAGGTTTGAAAATTTGTTGATAGTTTCTGACATCAAAAGTGCTGAAAGAAAGCGTGCCTTTCTACTTCATTATGCAGGTGATAGAGTTTGTGACATCTTTGACACACTGAAAGACACTGGTGGTGCCAAAGATTATGAAACTGCCAAAGCCAAACTAACAGAGCATTTCAAACCAAGACAAAATATTGCCATGGAAATTATGCATTTCAGGAGAGCCAGACAACTCTCTAATGAAACTGTGGATCAATATCACACACGTCTGCAGGGTTTAGCAGCCCATTGTGAGTTTGCTGATGTTGACAAAGAAATCAAACAGCAAATAATTGAAACATGCGCATCTACACGTCTTCGTCGAAGAGCTCTAGAACTTGTTGATGATGAAAGTTCTCTTACCAAGATACTGGATATTGCTCGTCGAATGGAAGATGCTGCACGTGATGCTCGTGTCATGGAGTGCAGTGCCAACAACGGTTCTGCCACTGTTACTAACAGTGATGAGGTATGTAAGGTTCAGGAAGGACATCGTAATCAAAGAAGATATCATGCCAAACCTAACAGTAAATTGAGCCGAGAACCACATCACAACTGGGGTCAAGGAACAAGACTCAAGCAGTCACAACGACCCACATCAGAGGGTGTCAACAATAAATGTTACAATTGTGGAGGAGACTACCCACACCAAGATAATGTTTGTCCTGCTCAAGGTAAGAAGTGCTATGAGTGTGGAAAACAAGGTCATTTTGGTGCTATGTGTCGTTCCGCACTAAAGAAACCACAGTCAATGAATAAAAGCACTGTACGAGGATCAGGTCATAGGGGTCGAGGTGGTATACACAATATTGCACCTCATATCCAGAATGTTAATAATGTACAAGACAACATTTCATTACACCCAGTCTCAGATAACAGTGAATGTGATTATACTTATGGAGTACAATCAGTCAGAATGGAATGATCTTCCAAACAACCCAGAGACATGTTGATACATTGCTGGTATTTGTCTCAAAGTTCTCATTGACACTGGATCAAACATTGACACCATTGCTGAGTGCCACTATAAAAAATTTAAATAACAGTTCCCAAAGCTTGAAAACTATAATGGCAAAGCCACTGCCTATGCTTCAAAGGTAGCCTTGCCAGTGATTGGAACTTTCACTGCAGAGATTAAGTCATAGAATGCAATGCTCATTACTACATTCCATGTTGTTAGGAATGCAAAGGAGTCTTTACTCAGTTACAAGACTTCAACCAAATTGGGGCTACTTCAGCTTTCTAATGCTGTAGCAGTGGAATCTGCAAACAATGTTGATGCTATTGTTGCTGAATTTTCTGATTGATTTAAATCCATAGGATGTTATACTGATAGCAAAGTACATTTGCATATCAACTCAGATGTAATTCCAGTTGCCCAACCACATCGCCGAGAACCATTCCATACTCGCAAGAAAGTCGATGCCGAACTGGATAGGCTGATGGAACTAGATATCATTGAACCATTAACAGGCCCAACACCATGGGTAAGCCCAATTGTCACTCCACCAAAGCCGAAGAATCCAGATGAGATACGCATCTGTGCGGGCATGTGTGTTTCCAACAAGGCAATAATGCGTGAACGCTATCCTACACCCACTGTAGATGATATGATCTACCGCTTGAATGGTGCAACTGTATTTAGCAAGTTAGATTTAAACAAGGGCTATCATCAGCTTGAACTTGATGATGAGAGTCGATTCATCACAACGTTTACGACACATCGAGGTCTGTATAGGTACAAGCGCCTGAGTTTTGGCATCAACAGTGCTGCCGAGGTATTCCAGTACATCATCAGCCAGGTATTGCAAGATATACCTAATGCTGACAACATGTCTGATGACATCATTGTTTATGGCCATACCCAAGCTGAACACGACAAAGCTCTTCGTGCAACATTGTAACGCTTACGAGAAAAGAATCTGACGTTAAGCCGAGCAAAGTGTGAGTTCAATCAACGTAAAATTGAATTCTTTGGACATGTACTTAGTGACAAAGTTCTGTCTCCAGATCCTAAGAAAGTTGCAGATATCAAGAATGCTGCACCTCCTTCAACGTCCACTGAAGTACATGAAGTTTTCTGGGAATGGCAAACTACTGTTCTCGCTTCATTCCAGATTTTGCTACCATTACGAAGCCTCTACGTGAGCTCCTGAAGAAAAATGCATCATGGTACTGGAGCGATATCGAGCAAAATGCATTTGATGCTGTGAAAGATGCACTAGTAGAGAATGCGACTGCTGCGTACTTTGATCCATCAATGGACACTGAGTTAACAGTGGATGCTAGTCCTGTTGGTTTAGGTGCTGTTTTAGCCCAACACAAACCTGGTCAACCAGATTCCAGAGTAGTAATTGCCTACGCCAGCCGGTCTCTCACAGATGTTGAGCAACGATACAGTCAGACAGAGAAGGAAGCTCTTGCTCTTGTATGGGGCTATGAACACTTCAATGTGTATCTGCTTGGTGCACCCTTCACCACGATAGTCACTGACCACAAACCGTTGGAGACTATCTTCAATAATCCAAAGTCCAAACCACCAGCTCGCATTGAGAGATGGGCTCTTCGTCTGCAACCATACAATTTTACTGTGAAGTACAAGCCAGGTGCAGGCAATCCCGCTGATTATATCAGTCGACATCCTGCCAACAGTTTCACCATCACCAAGCATCAGCAAGTTGCCGAGGAATATGTACACTCTGTAACCTGTGATGCAGTCCCTAAGGCTCTCACTCTTGATGAAATCCGTACTGCAACCCTAGAGGACCCAACTCTGCAAGCAACAGTGGATGCATTGACTAAGAAAAAGTTTCCACGCATTCCACCCTCAGGAGTTAACCAAGATGCATTCAAAGCACTTGAACGCATCCAGACAGAATTAAGTGTTACGCAACAACGCGACACCGTGCTGCGAGGTACTCGTATCGTCATTCCAGCTGTTCTCCAGCAACGTGCTCTGAAGCTTGCACATCAAGGACACCAAGGTCTTGTTAGGACCAAACAGCTGCTACGAGAAAAGGTGTGGTTTCCTGGCATTGATCGTCAAGCAAAGGATATGCATGATGCCTGTGTCCCTTGCCAAGCTGCAGTGGATACTTCAAGACCAACACCTCTACAACCTTCACCACTACCTGCTGCACCATGGACGGAAGTATCGATGGACTTCTGCGGACCACTACCAACTGGAGAGTACTTGATGGTAGTCATTGATGATCACTCACGTTATCCAGAAGTAGAAATCATCACTTCTACATCTGCAAAGGCCGTCATCCCGAAACTCGACAAGAACTTTTCAAACTTTGGCATTCCTGAAGTTGTCAAGACGGACAATGGACCACCATTCTATGGACAAGACTTCGTCAACTTTGCTGAGCATATTGGATTCAAACACCGCCGTGTGATGCCACTACATCCTCAAGCAAATGGAGAAGTTGAGAGATTCATGCAACCTCTCATGAAAGCGGTACGCTGTGCTCATGCCGAAGGACGATCCTGGAAACAAGCTATGTATGCTTTTCTCAGGAACTACCGTTCAACACCACATGGAACACTGGGCAAGTCACCTGGCGAACTTTTATTTGGACGTCCTATGAGAATCGCACTACCTGTCATGCCAGCCGTGATAACGGATAAATGTCTCGCTCAGAAGGATGAACTAGCCAAGGGCAAAATGAAAATTGCTCATGATCAACGTGCAAAGTAACAATTCATAAAGGTTGGAGATACGGTTCTAGTTAAAAAGAAAAAAGAGGGAAAGCTAGATATGCCGTATGATACAAAACCATATAAAGTGATTAGTGTAAAAGGAACTATGGTAACAGCTAGTAATAGAGATCATAGTATAACACGTAATATGGCCTATTTCAAAGTGATTCCAACTAGTGTAGAAAATGATAAAGTGCAAAGTCGTGCAAAAGAAAAAGAAAAAATGAGTTATAACTCAATAAATAATTCATCAAGGAATATTATTGTATTTGGGGACTCTTGTCCTAAACGTCATGTTAAACGCCCTACACGATTTGATGATTAATTGTGTTCCTATGTAATGTAAAGTATTTACTTGTTATGCTTAACTAAATTTAATATTGTTTGAATAATGCAAATCTCTCATTCAATATTTTGTAACTTTGTATTACAGTTTCTTTCATGTTTGTTTAACATTGCATATGTATTTTTAACATTGAAATCCTTTGTGGTAAAGATTAAGTTGTTTAAATTCTTTGTGTGCTTAATTAATGTTACTTGTATGCAATATCTCTTGATATGTTAATAACTTACTTTGTGTCAATAATTTTGCTTTGTGCTACAAGTATGGTAGACATCCTGTAGTCATTCTTTTTAAAGAAAAGGAGGGATGTCATGTTCACAGAAAACGGTACCATCCGTTTTCTATGTGCGGCGGCTCAGACGCCAGAGAAGGTAAACAAGAGCACACAAGAGCTACCAGCTTGGAAGCAGCTAGTCATGTAATTGTTTATATACGTATTAAAGTCAGTAACCAAGCGATGGCTTTATATCAACCCTACAATCAAGACTTCCTCAGTAACACACAAACACCACAATACCTACCCTGCTTCTCCTCCTGACTGTAGTGACTAACCCAGTGATCTCTAACTCTGAAATTAGGAACGATCTTCCTAAATACTGACAGGATTCCAATAACAGTGCTCCTCTCATCCAACTAGTCTCTACTAATAGAGACTTGTTCTAAGAAACTCCGCAGGAATGTACCGTAGTGCGCCATCACATCAAGCTGCTTCCCGAAACGATGCCAATCCATCAACCATACTACCTGATGCAGTTCGCAGAAGAAGGAAACCATGTTCGCGATATACAGTATCTCCTCAACAATGGACTGGCCACACCCTGTGAGTCTCCTTGGACCTCACCCTGTAATATTGGTGCCCAAGGCACGCGGTTATCTTGAGGTTATCTTCAGATGATTTCGGGGCTTTAGTGTCCCCGCGGCCCGGTCCTCGACCAGGCCTCCACCCCCAGGAAGCAGCCAGTGATAGCTGACTAACTCCCAGGTACCTATTTACTGCTAGGTAACAGGGGCATCAGGGTGAAAGAAATTCTGCCCATTGTTTCTCGCCGGCGCCCGGAATCGAACCCGGGACCACAGGATCACGCTCCCAGTGTTCTGTCCGCTCAGCCACCGGCTCCGGCAAGGTAAGACTGTGCAGCGATTATCGTAAACTGAACACAGTCACTGTAAAGGATTTCTGTCCTTTGCCTGGCATCGTCGATATTCTTGATGCCATCGGTAACACCAAGTTTCTCTCACAAGTTGACCTCCTAAAAGGGCTATTTTCAGATCAGTCTTACACAGTGCGCTAAGGACATCACTGCTTTCTCCACTCCTTTTAGCCTCTTTTGATATGAGCGACTGCCCTTAGGACTCTACAATGCCCCAGCTACCTTCCAGCGAGCTGTCAGCATCGTCATCCAAGACCTTGACGATTCCTACGCCTACCTGGATGACATCGTTGTTGCCACCAACACTTGGAAAGACCACCTATAACGGGTGTTCTTCAAGCTTCTCCAGGCTGGCTTCAACATTAATTTGGGCAAGTCCACGTTTGCCACAAGTAAAGTGCGGTATCTCGGTCATATAATAGGCAGTGGAAGCATAGCACCTCTTGGCGTTCACCTACAAGCTATTCAACAATACCCTCAGCCTACCTCACGAAAACAGCTTATGCGTTTTCTAGGTTTAGCATCATACTATCGTCGTTTTAGCAGGAACTTCAGTTCCGTGGCTACACCTCTCATTAACCTTACCAGCCATAAGCAAAATATCTTTGGACTAATTCACAAACCATTGCATTTGAACAGCTAAAAGCATTACTCTGTAGTAATCCCATTCTCGCCTCGCTAGATGTGAAGAAACTCTTCGTCCTTAATGTCGATGACAGCAGCACCGGCATTGGGGCATTGATGCAACAGTGAGAAGAGGGAGGGAGTTTATCAGGGGAAAGCGCCAAGCCATTACGACTACATAGCACTGGGAAAGGGTCAGGATAAGGATTTGGGATGGGACGGGGGGGTCAGTCAGTCTTGCCAGTTAGTGACTACAGCTACAAGCTGAAACAGCATCAACGTAACTAGAGTACAGTTGAAAAGAAGCTATTCACAATCATCCTATGCTTACAACATTACAACTCATGCCAGGTGTTCGCCGGCTGCTTGTTCACCACCAGTAAACGACCCAATATTCTGCGGGCTGACTATTCAACTGCTACTGCATGACGTCACCCACCAGTCTATATAAGCAAGGGCCGGCGACCCAACACTTCTTGTTCCGAGTAGCTGAATCTAAAACAACCACAAGACCCAACACTCAGACTACTCCTGGTGAGTAGTCTGAGTGTTGGGCCGCCGGCCTGAGTACTGCTCTTGGGTCACATGTTTCTTCCTTCACTCAATGTGGTATTGCTACGACGCGTGACGGAGGAAGGACAGCACATTTGTACATATTGTATAGTCACCTTTTTGTGTGTAGAGTAACGTAATTCTTATGTTCATTGTTGACAGTCGTGTATAGCCAAGGTTACAGGTTTTATTATTGTTTGTGTTTATTATTATAAGTAAAGAGTTTAATTGTTCATGTTTCTTGTTCTCCCTCCCACTATTCACTCAGCAATAGACGTAAGCAGTTTTATTTTATTTTTGTTTTACCTTATTGTTTGTTTTATGTGCGTTAGGTATATATATATATATATATATATATATATATATATATATATATATATATATATATATATAAACATATATATATATATATATATATATATATATATATATATATATATATATATATATATATATATATATATATATATGTATATATATATATATATATATGCCTAAGGCACAACTCTCCTAAACACGAGAGTGAAGTATACAACTTTAGAACACTTTCCCACCAGGAGACTCAAACCCTAGCCAGCACAGAAGCCTTCCAGCAACTGGCATAACAGGTATGCCTTAACCCACTCCATTGGCCTGTAATTGGCCTGTTATGTTGGACATTGTCTTCTGTGTTGGCATCGATATGTTCTAGTCTTGTCCTTACTCTCATGGTGGGTAGAGTAAATAGTTCCGTGATTTGGGTGTTCATGGTAGGTCGCTCTATTCTTATGTGAATTGCCTCAAGAATTTGTAATCTTCTTGAATCTTGGGTTTTGTCTATTATGCAAGTATTCTTGTTCAACAATTATTCTTGTTCATTTCTAACAAGAGAAATGTTGAACAAGAATACTTGCATAATAGACAAAACCCAAGATTCAAGAAGATTACAAATTCTTGAGGCAATTCACATAAGAATAGAGCGACCTACCATGAACACCCAAATCACGGAACTATTTACTCTACCCACCATGAGAGTAAGGACAAGACTAGAACATATCGATGCCAACACAGAAGACAATGTCCAACATAACAGGCCAATTACACTGGATTAATCTTTGTGTTTAGATAGGAGATGCCTCGTATGGGCCAATAAGCCTTCTGCAGCCCCTATGTTTATCCCTTATGTATCCCCCCATGTTTTCACCTTCATTGTATTATCACCTGACCTAATGCGGGTATAAAATCAACTAGTATTGTAAGATCTGTTCACTTGAGAATGAACCATGGAGGTTCGAAACGTCGTGCAAATTATACAAATAAGTGTAGTACACTCTATAGTAAATCACTTCTTTTCTTCACCTTAAAAGTACGAAAATGAGTTTTGGAGAACTCCTATTCCAATTAAGCCCTGATGCTAAGAAAATAGTTAGAGGGATAGAAGCCCTAAACCAGAAAATAATAAATACAGAATATGCGGTCATATTCAATGAAACATATATATATATATATATATATATATATATATATATATATATATATATATATATATATATATATATATATATATATATATATATATATATATATATTTATATATATATATATATACATATATATAGATTGTTAATCCATGATCTTGTATGAAGAGAACATTACAACTCACCCGTACACCGAAGACCTTACGTATGACAGAGAGAGACAGGTATTCCGTAATCTTGTTGCCCAACCGTCCGGCCGAGTTTATAGTGACGTAAGGCAGCGAGCAGTCTGTAACACAGTCAGGGGCTGATGACTAGCGTCTCGGGGCTCCTGACACTAATGTTATTCCAGGTGGTGATACTCTGTTCTCCCCTAGCTGGCTGACACTCTACTGTCACCCCAGCTGGCTGACACTCTACTATCACCCCAGCTGGTTGACACTCTACTATCACCCCAGCTGGCAGACACTCTACTATCACCCCAGCTGGCTGACACTCTACTATCACCCCAGCTGGTTGACACTCTGCTATCACCCCAGCGGGCTGACACTCTACTATCACCCCAGCTGGCTGACACTCTACTATCACCCCAGCTTGCTGACACTCTACTATCACCCCAGCTGGCTGACATTCTACTATCACCCTAGCTGGCTGACACCCTACTATCACCCCAACTGACTGACACTCTACTGTCACCCAGCAGGCTGACACTCTTCTATCACCCAGCTAGCTGACACTCTTCTATAACCCCAGCTGGCTGACACTCTACTATCACCCTAGCTTGCTGATACCCTACTATCACCCCATCTGACTGACACTCTACTATCATCCAGCAGGCTGACACTCTACTATCACCCAGCTGGCTGAAACCCTGCTATCACTCCAGCTGGCTCACACTCTGCTATCACGCTAGCTGGCTGACACCCTACTATCACCCCAGCTGGCTGACACTCTACTATCACCCAGCTGGCTGACACCCTACTTTCACCCAGCTGGCTGACACTCTACTATCACCCAGCTGGCTGACACCATACTATCACCCAGCTGGCTGACACTCTACTATCACCCAGCTGGCTGACACCCTGCTATCACCCCAGCTGACTGACACTCTACTATCACCCAGCAGGCTGACACTCTACTAACACCCAGCTGGCTGACACTTTACTATCACCCCAGCTGGCTGACACTCTACTATCACCTAGCTGGCTGACACCCTACTATCACCCAGCTGGCTGACATTCTACTATCACCCTAACTGGCTGACACCCTACTATCACCCCAGCTGACTGACACTCTACTGTCACCCAGCAGGCTGACACCCTACTATCACCCTAGCTGGCTGACACTCTACTATAACCCCAGCTGGCTGACACTCTACTATCACCCCAGCTTTGTGACACTCTACTATCACCCAGCAAGCTGGCACTCTACTATCACCCAGCTGGCTGACACCGTACTATCACCCAGCTGGCTGACACTCTACTATCACCCAGCTGGCTGACACCCTACTTTCACCCAGCTGGCTGACACTCTACTATCACCCAGCTGGCTGACACTCTACTATCACCCCAGCTGGCTGACACTCTACTATCACCCTAGCTGACTGACACCCTACTATCACCCCAGCTGGCTAACACTCTACTATCACCCCAGCTGGCTGACACTCTACTATCACCCTAGCTGACTGACACCCTACTATCTCCCCAACTGGCTGACACTCTACTATCACCCTAGCTGACTGACACACTACTATCACCCCAGCTGGCTGACACTCTACTATCACCCCATCTGACTGACTCTCTACTATCACCCCGTCTGGCTAACACTCTTCTATCCCTCTAGCTGGCTGACACTCTACTATCACCCTAGCTGGCTGACACTCTACTATCACCCAGCTAGCTGACACTCTACTATCACCCCAGCTGGCTGACACTCTACTATCAACCTAGCTGGCTGACACCCTACTATCACCCCAAATGACTGACACTCTACTATCACCCAGCAGGCTGGCACTCTACTATTACCCAGCTGGCTGACACTCTACTATCACCCCAGCTGGCTGTCACTCTACTATCACCCCAGCTGGCTGTCACTCTACTATCAACCCAGCTGGCTGTCACTCTACTATCACCCCAGCTGGCTGACACTCTACTATCACCCCAGCTGACTGACACTCTATAACACTCAGCAGGCTGGCACTCTACTATTACCCAGCTGGGTGACACTCTACTATCACCCCAGCTGGCTGTCACTCTACTATCACCCTAGCCGCCTGATACCCTACTATCACCCAGGCTGGCTGATACCCTACTATTACCCCAGCTGGCTGACACTCTACTATCTTCCTAGATGGCTGACACTCTACTATCACCCCAGCTGGCTGACACTCTACTATCACCCTAGCTGGCTGACACTCTACTATCACCCCAGCTGGCTGACACCCTACTATCACCCCAAATGACTGACACCCTACTATCATCCCAGCTGGCTGACACTCTACTATCACCCTAGATGGCTGTCACTCTACTAACACCCAACTGGCTGACACTCTACTATCACCCCAGCCGGCTGACACCCTACTATCAGCTCAGGTAGCTAGCACTCTACTATCACCCCAGCTGGCTGACACTCTACTATCACCCCAGCTGACTGACACCCTACTATCACCCCCGGCTGGTTGACACTCTACTGTCACCCAGCTGGCTGACACTCTACTATCACCCAGCAGGCTTACACTCTACTATCACCCAGCTGGCTGACACCCTACTCTACTATCACCCAGCTGGCTGACACTCTACTATCACCCAGCTGGCTGACACTCTACTATCACCCAGCTCTTTGACACCCTATCACCCAGCTGGCTGACAATCTAATATCACCCTAGCTGGCTGACACCCTACTATCACCCCAGCTGGCTGACACTCTACTATCACCCTAGCTGGCTGACACCCTACTATCAGCTCAGGTAGCTGACACTCTACTATCACCCCAGCTGGCTGACACTCTACTATCACCCCAGCAGGCTAACACTCTACTATCACCCTAGCTGGCTGACACCCTACTATCACACTAGCTGGCTGACACTCTACTATCACCCAGCAGGCTGACACCCTACTATCACCCCTGCTGACTGACACTCTACTATCACCCAGCAGGCTGACACTCTACTATTACCCAGCTGGCTGACGCTCTACTATCACCCCAGCTGGCTGACACTCTACTATCACCCTAGCTGACTGACACCCTACTATCACCCCATCTGGCTGACACCCTACTATCACCCTAGCTGGCTTACACCCTACTATCACCCCGGCTGGCTAACACTCTTCTATCACCCTAGCTGACTGACACCCTACTATCACCCCGGCTGGCTGACACTCTACTATCAACCTAGCTGGCTTACACCCTACTATCACCCCGGCTGGCTAACACTCTTCTTTCACCCTAGCTGGCTGACACTTTACTATCACCCTAGCTGTCTGACACTCTACTAACACCCAGCTGGCTGACACTTTACTATCACCCTAGCTGGCTGACACTCTACTATCACCCAGCTAGCTGACACTCTACTATCATCCCAGCTGGCTGATACTCTACTATCACCCTAGCTGGTTAACACCCTACTATCACCCTAGCTGACTGACACTCTACTATCACTCAGCAGGCTGGCACTCTACTATTACCCAGCTGGCTGACACTCTACTATCACCCCAGCTGGCTGTCACTCTACTATCACCCTAGCCGCCTGATACCCTACTATCACCCAGGTTGGCTGATACCCTACTCTTACCCCAGCTGGCTGACACTCTACTATCACCCTAGATGGCTGACACTCTACTATCACCCCAGCTGGCTGACACTCTACTATCACCCTGGCTGGCTGACACTCTACTATCACCCCAGCTGGCTGACACCCTACTATCACCCCAGATGACTGACACCCTACTATCATCCCAGCTGGCTGACACTCTACTATCACCCTAGATGGCTGACACTCTACTATCACCCCAGCTGACTGACACCCTACTATCACCCCTGCTGGCTGACACTCTACTATCACCCTAGCTGGCTGACACCCTACTATCACCCTAGCTGGCTGACACTCTACTATAACCCCAGCTGGCTGACACTCTACTATCACCCCAGCTTTGTGACACTCTACTATCACCCAGCAGGCTGACACTCTACTATCACCCTAGATGGCTGACACTCTACTATCACCCCAGCTGACTGACACCCTACTATCACCCCTGCTGGCTGACACCCTACTTTCACCCAGCTGGCTGACACTCTACTATCACCCAGCTGGCTGACACCATACTATCACCCAGCTGGCTGACACTCTACTATCACCCAGCTGGCTGACACCCTGCCATCACCCCAGCTGACTGACACTCTACTATCACCCAGCAGGCTGACACTCTACTAACACCCAGCTGGCTGACACTTTACTATCACCCCAGCTGGCTGACACTCTACTATCACCTAGCTGGCTGACACCCTACTATCACCCAGCTGGCTGACACTCTACTATCACCCAGCTGGCAGACACCCTGCTATCACCCCAGCTGACTGACACTCTACAATTATCCAGCAGGCTGATACTCTACTATCACCCAGCTGGCTGACACTCTACTATCACCCCAGCTGGCTGACACACTACTATCACCCTACCTAATTGACACCCAATTATCGCCCCAGCTGGCTGACACTCTACTATCACCCCAGCTGACTGACTCTCTACTATCACCCCGGCTGGCTAACACTCTTCCATCACTCTAGATGGCTGACACTCTACTATCACCCTAGCTGGCTGACACTCTACTATCACCCAGCTAGCTGACACTCTACTATCACCCCAGCTGGCTGACACTCTACTATCACCCTAGCTGGCTGACACCCTACTATCACCCTAGCTGACTGACACTTTACTATCACCCAGCAGGCTGACACTCTACTATCACCCAGCTGGCTGAAACCCTGCTATCACTCCAGCTGGCTCACACTCTGCTATCACCCTAGCTGGCTGACACCCTACTATCACCCCAGCTGGCTGACATTCTACTATCACCCTAGCTGGCTGACACCCTACTATCACCCCAGCTGACTGACACTCTACTGTCACCCAGCAGGCTGACACCCTACTATCACCCTAGCTGGCTGACACTCTACTATAACCCCAGCTGGCTGACACTCTACTATCACCAGAGCTTTGTGACACTCTACTATCACCCAGCAGGCTGGCACTCTACTATCACCCAGCTGGCTGACACCCTACTATCACCCAGCTGGCTGACACTCTACTATCACCCAGCTGGCTGACACCCTACTTTCACCCAGCTGGCTGACACTCTACTATCACCCAGCTGGCTGACACCATACTATCACCCAGCTGGCTGACACTCTACTATCACCCAGCTGGCTGACACCCTGCTATCACCCCAGCTGACTGACACTCTACTATCACCCAGCAGGCTGGCACTCTACTAACACCCAGCTGGCTGACACTTTACTATCACCCCAGCTGGCTGACACTCTACTATCACCTAGCTGGCTGACACCCTACTATCACCCAGCTGGCTGACACTCTACTATCACCCAGCTGGCAGACACCCTGCTATCACCCCAGCTGACTGACACTACAATTATCCAGCAGGCTGACACTCTACTATCACCCAGCTGGCTGACACTCTACTATCACCCCAGCTGGCTGACACACTACTATCACCCTAGCTGACTGACACCCAATTATCACCCCAGCTGGCTGACACTCTACTATCACCCCAGCTGACTGACTCTCTACTATCACCCTGGCTGGCTAACACTCTTCTATCACTTTAGATGGCTGACACTCTACTATCACCCTAGCTGGCTGACACTCTACTATCACCCAGCTAGCTGACACTCTACTATCACCCCAGCTGGCTGACACTCTACTATCACCCTAGCTGGCTGACACCCTACTATCACCCTAGCTGACTGACACTTTACTATCACCCAGCAGGCTGACACTCTACTATCACCCAGCTGGCTGAAACCCTGCTATCACTCCAGCTGGCTCACACTCTGCTATCACCCTAGCTGGCTGACACCCTACTATCACCCCAGCTGGCTGACATTCTACTATTACCCTAGCTGGCTGACACCCTACTATCACCCCAGCTGACTGACACTCTACTGTCACCCAGCAGGCTGACACTCTACTATCACCTAGCTGGCTGACACTCTACTATCACCCTAGCTGGCTGACACTCTACTATCACCCTAGCTGGCTGACATCCTACTATCACCCAGCTAGCTGACACTCTACTATCACCCCAGCAGGCTAACACTCTACTATCAAACTAGTTGGCTGACACCCTACTATCACCCCGGCTGGCTAACACTCTTCTATCACTCTAGATGGCTGACACTCTACTATCACCCTAGCTGGCAAACACTCTACTATCACCCAGCTAGCTGACACTCTACTATCACCCCAGCTGGCTGACACTCTACTCCCACCCTAGCTGGCTGACACCATACTATCACCCTAGCTGACTGACACTCTACTATCACCCAGCAGGCTGACACTCTACTATCAGCCAGCTGGCTGAAACCCTACTATCACTCCAGCTGGCTGACACTCTGCTATCACCCTAGCTGGCTGACACCCTACTATCACCCCAGCTGGCTGACATTCTACTAACACCCTAGCTGGCTGACACCCTACTATCACCCCAGCTGACTGACACTCTACTGTCACCCAGCAGGCTGACACTCTACTATCACCCAGCTAGCTGACACTTCTATCACCCCAGCTGGCTGACACTCAACTATCACCCTAGCTTGCTGACACCCTACTATCACCCTATCTGACTGACACTCTACTATCACCCAGCAGGCTGACACTCTACTATCACCCAGCTGGCTGACACTCTACTATCACCCCAGCTGGCTGACACTCTACTATCACCCCAGCTGACTGACACCCTACTATCACCCCAGCTGGCTAACACTCTACTATCACCCCAGCTGGCTGACACTCTACTATCACCCTAGCTGACTGACTCTCTACTATCACCCCGTCTGGCTAACACTCTTCACTATAGCTGGCTGACACTCTAGTATCACCCTAGCTGGCTGACACTCTTCTATCACCCTAGCTGGCTGACACCCTACTATCACCCCAGCGGACTGACACTCTACTATCACCCAGCAGGCTGGCACTCTACTATTACCCAGCTGGCTGACACCCTACTATCACCCCAGCTGGCTGTCACTCTACTATCACCCTAGCCGCCTGATACCCTACTATCACCCAGGCTGGCTGATACCCTACTATTACCCCAGCTGGCTGACACTCTACTATCACCCTAGATGGCTGACACTCTACTATCACCCCAGCTGGCTGACACTCTACTATCACCCTGGCTGGCTGACACTCTACTATCACCCCAGCTGGCTGACACCCTACTATCACCCCAGATGACTGACACCCTACTATCATCCCAGCTGGATGACACTCTACTATCTCCCTAGATGGCTGTCACTCTACTATCACCCTAGCCGGCTGATACCCTAGTATCACCCAGGCTGACTGATACCCTACTATTACCCTAGCTGGCTGACACTCTACTATCACCCTAGATGGATGACACTCCACTATCACCCCAGCTGGCTGACACCCTACTATCACCCCAGATGACTGACACCCTACTATCATCCCAGCTGGCTGTCACTCTACTATCACCCTAGATGGTTGACACTCTACTATCACCCCAGCTGACTGACACCCTACTATCACCCTAGCTGGCTGACACTCTACTATAACCCCAGCTGGCTGACACTCTACTATCACCCAGCAGGCTGGCACTCTACTATCACCCTAGATGGCTGACACTCTACTATCACCCTAGCTGGCTAACATCCTACTATCACCCTAGCTGGCTGACACTCTACTATAACCCCAGCTGGCTGACACTCTACTATCACCCCAGCTTTGTGACACTCTACTATCACCCAGCAGGCTGGCACTCTACTATCACCCAGCTGGCTGACACCCTACTATCACCCAGCTGGCTGACACTCTACTATCACCCCAGCTTCCTGACACCATACTATCACCCAGCTGGCTGACACTCTACTATCACCCAGCTGGCTGACACCCTGCTATCACCCCAGCTGACTGACACCCTACTATCATCCCAGCTGGCTGTCACTCTACTATCACCCTAGATGGCTGACACTCTACTATCACCCCAGCTGCCTGACACCATACTATCACCCAGCTGGCTGACACTCTACTATCACCCCAGCTGCCTGACACCATACTATCACCCAGCTGGCTGACACTCTACTATCACCCCAGCTGCCTGACACCATACTATCACCCAGCTGGCTGACACTCTACTATCACCCCAGCTGGCTGACACCCTACTATCACCCCAGATGACTGACACCCTACTATCATCCCAGCTGGCTGTCACTCTACTATCACCCTAGATGGCTGACACTCTACTATCACCCCAGCTGCCTGACACCATACTATCACCCAGCTGGCTGACACTCTACTATCACCCAGCTGGCTGACACTCTACTATCACCCCAGCTTTGTGACACTCTACTATCACCCAGCAGGCTGGCACTCTACTATCACCCAGCTGGCTGACACCCTACTATCACCCAGCTGGCTGACACTCTACTATCACCCCAGCTTCCTGACACCATACTATCACCCAGCTGGCTGACACTCTACTATCACCCAGCTGGCTGACACCCTGCTATCACCCCAGCTGACTGACACCCTACTATCATCCCAGCTGGCTGTCACTCTACTATCACCCTAGATGGCTGACACTCTACTATCACCCCAGCTGCCTGACACCATACTATCACCCAGCTGGCTGACACTCTACTATCACCCCAGCTGCCTGACACCATACTATCACCCAGCTGGCTGACACTCTACTATCACCCCAGCTGCCTGACACCATACTATCACCCAGCTGGCTGACACTCTACTATCACCCCAGCTGGCTGACACCCTACTATCACCCCAGATGACTGACACCCTACTATCATCCCAGCTGGCTGTCACTCTACTATCACCCTAGATGGCTGACACTCTACTATCACCCCAGCTGCCTGACACCATACTATCACCCAGCTGGCTGACACTCTACTATCACCCAGCTGGCTGACACTCTACTATCACCCCAGCTTTGTGACACTCTACTATCACCCAGCAGGCTGGCACTCTACTAACACCCAGCTGGCTGACACTTTACTATCACCCAGCTGGCTGACACCCTACTATCACCCAGCTGGCTGACACTCTACTATCACCTTGCTGGCTGACACCCTACTATCACCCAGCTGGCTGACACTCTACTATCACCCAGCTGGCTGACACCCTACTATCACCCAGCTGGCTGACACTACAATTATCCAGCAGGCTGACACTCTACTATCATCCAGCTGGCTGACACTCTACTATCACCCCAGCTGGCTGACACTCTACTATCACACTAGCTGACTGACACTCTACTATCACACAAGGTGACTGACACCCAATTATCACCCCAGCTGGCTGACACTCTACTATCACCCCAGCTGACTGACTCTCTACTATCACCCCGGCTGGCTTACACTCTTCTATCACTCTAGATGGCTGACACTCTACTATCACCCTAGCTGGCTTACACTCTACTATCACCCAGCTAGCTGACACTCTACTATCACCCCAGCTGGCTGACACTCTACTATCACCCAGCAGGCTGGCACTCTACTATCACCCAGCAGGCTGACACCCTACTATCACTCAGTTGGCTGACACTCTACTATCACCCAGCTGGCTGACACCCTACTATCACCCAGCTGGCTGACACTCTACTATCACCCAGCTGGCTGACACCATACTATATCCCAGCTGGCTGACAATCTACTATCACCCAGCTGGCTGACACCCTGCTATCACCCCAGCTGACTGACACTCTACTAACACCCAGCTGGCTGACACTTTACTATCACCCCAGCTGGCTGACACTCTACTATCACCTAGCTGGCTGACACCCTACTATCACCCAGCTGGCTGACACTCTACTATCACCCAGCTGGCAGACACCCTGCTATCACCCCAGCTGACTGACACTCTACAATTATCCAGCAGGCTGACACTCTACTATCACCCAGCTGGCTGACACTCTACTATCACCCTAGCTGGCTGACACCCTACTATCACCCTAGCTGACTGACACTTTACTATCACCCAGCAGGCTGACACTCTACTATCACCCAGCTGGCTGAAACCCTGCTATCACTCCAGCTGGCTCACACTCTGCTATCACCCTAGCTGGCTGACACCCTACTATCACCCCAGCTGGCTGACATTCTACTATCACCCTAGCTGGCTGACACCCTACTATCACCCCAGCTGACTGACACTCTACTGTCACCCAGCAGGCTGACACTCTACTATCACCTAGCTGGCTGACACTCTACTATCACCCTAGCTGGCTGACACTCTACTATCACCCTAGCTGGCTGACATCCTACTATCACCCAGCTAGCTGACACTCTACTATCACCCCAGCAGGCTAACACTCTACTATCAAACTAGTTGGCTGACACCCTACTATCACCCCGGCTGGCTAACACTCTTCTATCACTCTAGATGGCTGACACTCTACTATCACCCTAGCTGGCAAACACTCTACTATCACCCAGCTAGCTGACACTCTACTATCACCCCAGCTGGCTGACACTCTACTCCCACCCTAGCTGGCTGACACCATACTATCACCCTAGCTGACTGACACTCTACTATCACCCAGCAGGCTGACACTCTACTATCAGCCAGCTGGCTGAAACCCTACTATCACTCCAGCTGGCTGACACTCTGCTATCACCCTAGCTGGCTGACACCCTACTATCACCCCAGCTGGCTGACATTCTACTAACACCCTAGCTGGCTGACACCCTACTATCACCCCAGCTGACTGACACTCTACTGTCACCCAGCAGGCTGACACTCTACTATCGCCCAGCTAGCTGACACTTCTATCACCCCAGATGGCTGACACTCTTCTATCACCCTAGCTTGCTGACACCCTACTATCACCCCATCTGACTGACACTCTACTATCACCCAGCAGGCTGACACTCTACTATCACCCAGCTGGCTGACACTCTACTATCACCCCAGCTGGCTGACACTCTACTATCACCCCAGCTGACTGACACCCTACTATCACCCCAGCTGGCTAACACTCTACTATCACCCCAGCTGGCTGACACTCTACTATCACCCTAGCTGACTGACTCTCTACTATCACCCCGTCTGGCTAACACTCTTCACTATAGCTGGCTGACACTCTAGTATCACTCTAGCTGGCTGACACTCTTCTATCACCCTAGCTGGCTGACACCCTACTATCACCCCAGCGGACTGACACTCTACTATCACCCAGCAGGCTGGCACTCTACTATTACCCAGCTGGCTGACACTCTACTATCACCCCAGCTGGCTGTCACTCTACTATCACCCTAGCCGCCTGATACCCTACTATCACCCAGGCTGGCTGATACCCTACTATTACCCCAGCTGGCTGACACTCTACTATCACCCTAGATGGCTGACACTCTACTATCACCCCAGTTGGCTGACACTCTACTATCACCCTGGCTGGCTGACACTCTACTATCACCCCTGCTGGCTGACACCCTACTATCACCCCAGATGACTGACACCCTACTATCATCCCAGCTGGCTGACACTCTACTATCACCCTAGATGGCTGTCACTCTACTAACACCCAGCTAGCTGACACTCTACTGTCACCCCAGCCGGCTGACACCCTACTATCATCCCCAGCTGGCTGACACTCTACTGTCACCCAGCTGGCTGACACTCTACTATCACCCAGCAGGGTTACACTCTACTATCACCCAGCTGGCTGACACCCTACTATCACGCAGCTGGTTGACACTCTACTATCACCCAGCTGGGTAAGACCTTACTATCACCAAGGTGGCTGAGACCCTACTATCACCCAGCTGGCTGACACTCTACTATCACCCAGCTGGCTGACACCCTACTATCACCCAGCTGGCTGACACTCTACTATCACCCAGCTGGTTGACACCCTACTATCACCCAGCTGGCTGACAATCTAATATCACCTTATCTGACTGACACCCTACTATCACCCCAGCTGGCTGACACTCTACTATCACCGTAGCTGGCTGACACCCTACTATCAGCCCAGGTAGCTGACACTCTACTATCACCTCAGCTGTCAGACACCCTACTATCACCCCAGCTGGCTAACACTCTACTATCACCATAGCTGGCTGACACCCTTGTATCACACTAGCTGACTGACACTCTACTATAACCCCAGCTGGCTGATACCCTACTATCACCCAAGCTGGCTGACACTCTACTATCACCCAGCTGGCTGGTCTCTACTATCACCCAGCTGGCTGTCACCCTACTATCACCCAGTTGGCAGATACTCTACTATCACCCAGCTGGCTGACACCCTACTATCACCCTGCTGGCTGACACTCTACTATCACCCAGCTGGCTGACACCCTACTACCACCCAGCTGGCTGACACTCTACTATCACCCTAGCTGGCTGACACTCTACTATCACCCCAGCTGACTGACACTCTACTATCACCCAGCAGGCTTACACTCTACTATTACCCAGCTGGCTGACACTCTACTATCACCCCAGCTGGCTGACACTCTACTATCACCCTAGCTGACTGACACCTTACTATCACCCTAGCTGGCTTACACCCTACTATCACCCCGGCTGGCTAACACTCTTCTATCACCCTAGCTGACTGACACTTTACTAACTCCCTAGCTGTCTGACACTCTACTAACACCCAGCTAGCTGACACTTTACTATCACCCTAGCCGGCCGACACCCTACTATCACCCCAAGTTGGCCGACACTCTACTAACACCCTAACTGGCTGACACTCTACTATCACCCCAGCTGATTGACACTCTACTATCACCCAGCTGGCTGACACCCTACTATCACCCAGCTGGCTGACACACTACTATCACCCTAGCTGGCTGACACCCTACTATCACCCCAGCTGACTGACACTCTACTATCACCCAGCATTCTGACACTCTACTATTACGCAGCTGGCTGACACTCTACTATCTCCCCAGCTGGCTGACACTCTACTTTCACCCCAGCTGGCTGACACCCTACTATCACCCTAGCTAGCATACACCCTACTATCACCCCGGCTGGCTGACACTCTACTATCAACCTAGCTGGCTTACACCCTACTATCACCCCGGCTGACTAACACTCTTCTATCACTCTAGCTGGCTGACACTTTACTATCATCCTATCCGGCCGACACCCTACTATCACCCCAAGTTGGCTGACACTCTACTAACTCTACTAACACCCTAACTGGCTGACTCTCTACTATCACCCCAGCTGACTGACTCTCTACTATCACCCCGGCTGGCTAACACACTTCTATCACCCTAGCTGGCTGACACTCTTCTATCACCCTAGCTGGCTGACACTCTACTATCACCCACCTAGCTGACACTCTACTATCACCCCAGCTGGGTGACACTCTACTATCACCTTAGCTGGCTGACACCCTACTGTCACCCAAGCTGGCTGACACACTACTATCACCCCAGCTGGCTGACACTCTACTATCACCCCATCTGGCTGACACTCTACTATCACCCCAGCTGGCTGACACTCTACTATCACCGTAGCTGGCTGACACCCTACTATCAGCCCAGGTAGCTGACACTCTACTATCACCTCAGCTGTCAGACACCCTACTATCACCCCAGCTGGCTAACACTCTACTATCACCATAGCTGGCTGACACCCTTGTATCACACTAGCTGACTGACACTCTACTATAACCCCAGCTGGCTGATACCCTACTATCACCCAAGCTGGCTGACACTCTACTATCACCCAGCTGGCTGGTCTCTACTATCACCCAGCTGGCTGTCACCCTACTATCACCCAGTTGGCAGATACTCTACTATCACCCAGCTGGCTGACACCCTACTATCACCCTGCTGGCTGACACTCTACTATCACCCAGCTGGCTGACACCCTACTATCACCCAGCTGGCTGACACTCTACTATCACCCTAGCTGGCTGACACTCTACTATCACCCCAGCTGACTGACACTCTACTATCACCCAGCAGGCTTACACTCTACTATTACCCAGCTGGCTGACACTCTACTATCACCCCAGCTGGCTGACACTCTACTATCACCCTAGCTGACTGACACCTTACTATCACCCTAGCTGGCTTACACCCTACTATCACCCCGGCTGGCTAACACTCTTCTATCACCCTAGCTGACTGACACTTTACTAACTCCCTAGCTGTCTGACACTCTACTAACACCCAGCTAGCTGACACTTTACTATCACCCTAGCCGGCCGACACCCTACTATCACCCCAAGTTGGCCGACACTCTACTAACACCCTAACTGGCTGACACTCTACTATCACCCCAGCTGATTGACACTCTACTATCACCCAGCTGGCTGACACCCTACTATCACCCAGCTGGCTGACACACTACTATCACCCTAGCTGGCTGACACCCTACTATCACCCCAGCTGACTGACACTCTACTATCACCCAGCATTCTGACACTCTACTATTACGCAGCTGGCTGACACTCTACTATCTCCCCAGCTGGCTGACACTCTACTTTCACCCCAGCTGGCTGACACCCTACTATCACCCTAGCTAGCATACACCCTACTATCACCCCGGCTGGCTGACACTCTACTATCAACCTAGCTGGCTTACACCCTACTATCACCCCGGCTGACTAACACTCTTCTATCACTCTAGCTGGCTGACACTTTACTATCATCCTATCCGGCCGACACCCTACTATCACCCCAAGTTGGCTGACACTCTACTAACTCTACTAACACCCTAACTGGCTGACTCTCTACTATCACCCCAGCTGACTGACTCTCTACTATCACCCCGGCTGGCTAACACACTTCTATCACCCTAGCTGGCTGACACTCTTCTATCACCCTAGCTGGCTGACACTCTACTATCACCCACCTAGCTGACACTCTACTATCACCCCAGCTGGGTGACACTCTACTATCACCTTAGCTGGCTGACACCCTACTGTCACCCAAGCTGGCTGACACACTACTATCACCCCAGCTGGCTGACACTCTACTATCACCCCATCTGGCTGACACTCTACTATCACCCCAGCTGGCTGACACTCTACTATTACCCTAGCTGACTGAAACCCTACTATCACCCCAGCTGGCTGACACTCTACTATCACCCCATCTGGGAGACACTCTACTATCACCCTAGCTGACTGACACCCTACTATCACCCCAGCTGGGTGACACTCTACTATCACCCCAGCTGACTAACTCTCTACTATCACCCCGGCTGGCTAACACTTTTCTATCACCCTAGCTGGCTGACACTCTACTATCACCCTAGCTGGCTGACATTCTACTTTCACCCAGCTAACTGACTTCTCTACTATCATCCCAGCTGGCTGACGCTCTACTATCACCCTAGCTGGCTGACACCCTACTATCACCCTAGCTGACTGACACTCTACTATCACCCAGCAGCCTGACAGTCTACTATCACCCAGCTGGCTGAAACCCTACTATCACCCCAGCTGACTGACACTCTACTGTCACCCAGCAGGCTGACACTCTACTATCACTCAGCTAGCTGACACTCTACTATCACCCCAGCTGGCTGAGACTCTACTATCACCCTAGCTGGCTGACACCCAACTATCTCCCCAGCTGACTGACACTCTACTATCACCCAGCAGGCTGACACTCTACTGTCACCCAGCTGGCTGACACTCTACTATCACCCCTGCTGGCTGACACTGTACTATCACCCTATCTGACTGACACCCTACTATCACCCCAGCTGACTGACACTCTACTATCACCCCAGCTGGCTGACATTCTACTATCACCCTAGCTGACTGACACCCTACTATCTCCCCAGCTGGCTGACACTCTACTATCACCCCAGCAGGCTGACACTCTACTATCACCCTAGCTGGCTGACACCCTACTATCACCCCAGCGGACTGACACTCTACTATCACCCAGCAGGCTGGCACTCTACTATTACCCAGCTGGCTGACACTCTACTATCACCCCAGCTGGCTGTCACTCTACTATCACCCTAGCCGCCTGATACCCTACTATCACCCAGGCTGGCTGATACCCTACTATTACCCCAGCTGGCTGACACTCTACTATCACCCTAGATGGCTGACACTCTACTATCACCCTAGCTGGCTGACACTCTACTATCACCCCAGCTGGCTGACACCCTACTATCACCCCAGATGACTGACACCCTACTATCATCCCAGCTGGATGACACTCTATACTATCACCCTAGATGGCTGTCACTCTACTATCACCCTAGCCGGCTGACACTCTACTATTACCCTAGCTGGCTGACACTCTACTATTACCCTAGCTGGCTGACACTCTACTATCACCCTAGATGGATGACACTCTACTATCACCCCAGCTGACTGACACCCTACTATCACCCCTGCTTGCTGACACTCTACTATCACCCTAGCTGGCTGACACCCTACTATCACCCTAGCTGGCTGACACTCTACTATAACCCCAGCTGGCTGACACTCTACTATCACCCCAGCTTGTTGACACTCTACTATCACCCAGCAGGCTGGCACTCTACTATCACCCAGCTGGCTGACACCGTACTATGACCCAGCTGGCTGACACTCTACTATCACCCAGCTGGCTGACACCATTCTCTCACCCCAGCTGACTGACACTCTACTATCACCCAGCAGGCTGACACTCTACTATCACCCAGCTAGCTGACACTTCTATCACCCCAGCTGGCTGACACTCTACTATCACCCTAGCTTGCTGACACCCTACTATCACCTATCTGACTGACACTCTACTATTACCCAGCAGGCTGACACTCTACTATCACCCAGCTGGCTGACACCCTGCTATCACCCCAGCTGACTGACACTCTACTATCACCCAGCAGGCTGACACTCTACTAACACCCAGCTGGCTGACACTCTACTATCACCCCAGCTGGCTGACACTCTACTATCACCTAGCTGGCTGACACCCTACTATCACCCAGCTGGCTGACACTCTACTATCACCCAGCTTGCAGACACCCTGCTATCACCCCATCTGACTGACACTCTACTATCACCCAGCAGGCTGACACTCTACTATCACCCAGCTGGCTGACACTCTACTATCACTCCAGCTGGCTGACACTCTGCTATCACCCTAGCTGGCTGACACCCTACTATCACCCCAGCTTGCTGACATTCTACTATCACCCTAGCTGGCTGACACCCTACTATCACCCAAGCTGGCTGACACACTACTATCACCCCAGCTGGCTGACACTCTACTATGACCCCATCTGGGAGACACTCTACTATCACCCTAGCTGACTGACACCCTACTATCACCCCAGCTGGCTGACACTCTACTATCACCCCAGCTGACTGACTCTCTACTATCACCCCGGCTGGCTAACACTCTTCTATCACCCTAGCTGGCTGACACTCTACTATCACCCTAGCTGGCTGACATTCTACTTTCACCCAGCTAACTGACTTCTCTACTATCACCCCAGCTGGCTGACACTCTACTATCACCCCAGCTGACTGACTCTCTACTATCACCCCGGCTGGCTAACACTCTTCTATCACCCTAGCTGGCTGACACTCTACTATCACCCTAGCTGGCTGACATTCTACTTTCACCCAGCTAACTGACTTCTCTACTATCACCCCAGCTGGCTGACGCTCTACTATCACCCTAGCTGGCTGACACCCTACTATCACCCTAGCTGACTGACACTCTACTATCACCCAGCAGCCTGACAGTCTACTATCACCCAGCTGGCTGATACCCTACTATCACCCCAGCTGACTGACACTCTACTGTCACCCAGCAGGCTGACACTCTACTATCACTCAGCTAGCTGACACTCTACTATCACCCCAGCTGGCTGAGACTCTACTATCACCCTAGCTGGCTAACACCCTACTATCACCCCAGCTGACTGACACTCTACTATCACCCAGCAGGCTGACACTCTACTGTCACCCAGCTGGCTGACACTCTACTATCACCCCTGCTGGCTGACACTCTACTATCACCCTAGCTGACTGACACCCTACTATCACCCCAGCTGACTGACACTCTACTATCTCCCCAGCTGGCTGACACTCTACTATCACCCCAGCTGGCTGACACTCTACTATCACTCTAGCTGACTGACACCCTACAATCACCCCAGCTGGCTGACACTCTACTATCACCCCATCTGACTGACTCTCTACTATCACCCCGTCTGGCTAACACTCATCTATCACCCTAGCTGACTGACATTCTACTATCACCCCAGCTTGCTGACACTCTACTATCAACCTTGCTGGCTGACACTCTACTATCACCCCAGCTGGCTGACACTCTACTATCACCCTTGCTGGCTGACACCCTTCTATCACCCTAGCTGACTGACACTCTACTATCACCAAGCAGGCTTACACTCTACTATTACCCAGCTGGCTGACACTCTACTATCACCCCAGCTGGCTGACACTCTACTATCACCCTAGCCGGCTGAATCCCTACTATCACCCAAGCTGGCTGATACCCTACTATCACCCAAGCTGGCTGAATCTCTACTATCACCCTTGCTGGCTGACACTCTACTATAACCCCAGCTGGCTGACACTCTACTATCACCCTAGCTGGTTGACACTCTACTATCACCCCAGCTGGCTGACACCCTACTATCACCCCAGATGACTGACACCCTACTATCACCCCAGCTGGCTGACACTCTACTATCATCCTAGATGGCTGTAACTCTACTAACTCCCAGCTGGCTGACACTCTACTATCACCCCAACCCGCTGACACCCTACTATCACCCCCAGCTGGCTGATACTCTACTATCACCCCAGCCGGCTGACACCCTACTATCACCCCCAGCTGGCTGACACTCTACTGTCACCCAGATGGCTGACACTCTACTATCACCCAGCAGGCTTACACTCTACTATCACCCAGCTGGCTGACACCCTACTATCACCCAGCTGGCTGACACTCTACTATCACCCAGCTGGCTGAGACTCTACTATCACCCAGCTGGCTGAGACCCTACTATCACCCAGCTGGCTGACAATCTACTATCACCCTAGCTGGCTGACACCCTACTATCACCCAAGCTGGCTGACACTCTACTATCACCCTAGCTGGCTGACACTCAACTATCAGCCCAGGTGGCTGACACTCTACTATCACCCCAGCTGGCTGACAGTCTACTATTACCCCAGTTGACTGACACCCTACTATCACCCCAGCTGGCTGACACTCTACTATCACCCTAGCTGGCTGACACCCTAGTATCACCCTTGCTGACTGACACTCTACTATCACCCCAGCTGGCTGATACCCTACTATCACCCCAGCTTGCTGACACTCTACTATCACCCAGCAGGTTGGCACTCTACTATCACACAGCTGGCTGACACCCTACTATCACCCAGTTGGCTGACACTCTACTATCACCCAGCTGGCTGATACCCTACTATCACCCAGCTGGCTGACACTCTACTATCACCCAGCTGGCTGACACCCTACTATCACCCAGCTGGCTGACACTCTACTATCACCCAGCTTGCTGACACCCTGGTATCACCCTGCTGGCTGAAACTCTATCACCCTAGCTGGCTGACACCCTACTATCACCCCAGCTGGCTGACACTTTACTATCACACTAGCTGGCTGACACCAAACTATCACCGCAGCTGGCTGACACTCTACTATCACCTTAGATGGCTGACACCCTACTATCCCCCCAGCTGGCTGACACTTTACTATCACCCCAGCTGGCTGACACCCTACTATCACCCCAGCAGTCTTACACTCTACTATCACCCAGCTGGCTTACACTCTACTATTACCCAGCTGGCTGAGACCCTACTATCACCCAGCTGGCTGAGACCCTACTATCACCCAGCTGGCTGACACTCTACTATCACCCAGCTGGCTGACACCCTACTATCACCCAGCTTGCTGACAGTCTACTATCACCCAGCTGGTTGACACCCTACTATCACCCAGCTGGCTGACAATCTACTATCACCCTAGCTGGCTGACACCCTACAATCACCCCAGCTGGCTGACACTCTACTATCACCCTAGCTGGCTGACACTCTACTATCAGCCCAGGTGGCTGACACTCTACTATCACCCCAGCTGGCTGACACTCTACTATTACCCCAGCTGACTGACACCCTACTATCACCCCAGCTGGCTGACACTCTACTATCACCCTAGCTGTCTGACACCCTAGTATCACCCTTGCTGACTGACACTCTACTATCACCCCAGCTGGCTGATACCCTACTATCACCCCAGCTTCCTGACACTCTACTATCACCCAGCAGGTTGGCACTCTACTATCACACAGCTGGCTGACACCCTACTATCACCCAGTTGGCTGATACTATACTATCACCCAGCTGGCTGACACTCGACTATCACCCAGTTGGCTGACACTCTACTATCACCCAGCTGGCTGATACCCTACTATCACCCAGTTGGCTGATACTCTACTATCACCCAGTTGGCTGACACTCTACTATCACCCAGCTGGCTGATACCCTACTATCACCCAGCTGGCTGACACTCTACTATCACCCAGCTGGCTGACACCCTGCTATCACCCTGCTGGCTGAAACTCTACTATCACCCTAGCTGGCTGACACCCTACTATCACCCCTGCTGGCTGACACTTTACTATCACCCTAGCTGGCTGACAACATACTATCACCGCAGCTGGCTGACACTCTACTATCACCCTATATGGCTGACACCCTACTAGCCCCCCAGCTGGCTGACACTTTACTATCACCCCAGCTGGCTGACACCCTACTATTACCCAAGCTGGGTGACACTCTACTATCACCCCTGCTGGCTGACACCCTACTATCACCCCAGCTGGCTGACACTCTACTATAACCCTAGCTGGCTGACACCCTACTATAACCCCAGCTGGTTGACACTCTACTATCACCCCACCTTGCTGACACCCTACTATCACCCCAGCTGGCTGACACTATTCTATCACCCCGGCTGGCTGACACTCTACTATCACCCTAGCTGGCTGACACCTTACTATCACCCTTGCTGGCTGACACTCTACTATCACCCCAGCTGGCTGACACTCTACTATAACCCCAGCTGGCTGACACCCTACTATTACCTCAGCTGGCTGACACTCTACTATCACCCCAGCTTGCTGACACCCTACTATCACCCCAGCTGGCTGGCACTCTAGTATCACCCCAGCTGGCTGACACCCTACTATCACCCAGCTGGCTGACACTTCACTATCACCCTGCTGGCTGACACCCTACTATCACCCCAGCTGGCTGACACCCTACTATCACCCCAGCTGGCTGACACTCTACTATAACCCTAGCTGGCTGACACCCTACTATCACCCCAGCTGGCTGACACCCTACTATCACCCCAGCTGGCTGACACTCAACTATTACCCAGCTGGCTGACACTCTACTATAACCCCAGCTGGCTGACACCCTACTATCACCCCAGCTGGCGGACACCCTACCATCACCCCAGCTGGCTGACACTCTACGATAACCCTAGCTGGCTGACACCCTACTATAACCCCAGCTGGCTGACACTCTATTATCACCCCAGTTTGCTGACACCCTACTCTCACCCCAGCTGGCTGACACCCTACTATCACCCATCTGGCTGACACCCTACTATCACCCAGCTGGCTGACACTCTACTATCACCCAGCTGGCTGACACCCTACTATCACCCAGCTGGCTGACACTCTACTATAACCCAGCTGGCTGACACCCTACTATCACTCCAGCTGGCTGACACCCTATTATCACCCCAGCTGGCTGACACCCTACTATCACCCAGCTGGCTGACACTCTACTATCACCCAGCTGGCTGACACCCTACTATCACTCCAGCTGGCTGACACCCTATTATCACCCAGCTGGCTGACACCCTACTATCACCCAGCTGGCTGACACTCTACTATCACCCAGCTGGCTGACACTCTACTATCACCCAGCTGGCTGACAATCTATTATCACCCCAGTTTGCTGACACCCTACTATCACCCAGCTGGCTGACACCCTACTATCACTCCAGCTGGCTGACACCCTACTATCACCCAGCTGGCTGACACCCTACTATCACCCAGCTGGCTGACACTCTACTATCACCCAGCTGGCTGACACTCTACTATAACCCAGCTGGCTGACACCCTATTATCACTCCAGCTGGCTGACACCCTACTGTCACCCCAGCTGGCTGACACCCTACTGTCACCCCAGCTGGCTGACACCTTACTATCACCCAGCTGGCTGACTCTCTACTATCACCCAGCTGGCTGACACCCTACTATCACCCAGCTGGCTGACTCTCTACTATCACCCAGCTGGCTGACACCCTACTTATCACCCAGCTGGCTGACTCTCTACTATCACCCAGCTGGCTGACACCCTACTATCACCCAGGTGGGTGACACTCTATTATCACCCAGCTGGCTGACACTCTACTATCACCCAGCTGGCTGACACCCTACTATCCTCCAGATGGGTGACACTCTATTATCACCCAGCTGGCTGACACTCTACTATCACCCAGCTGGCTGACACTCTACTATCACCCAGATGGGTGACACTCTATTATCACCCAGCTGGCTGACACTCTACTATTAGTATCAGCATTGACTGTGAAGGAAGGGAGACTATGAAGCAAGGGACTCACTGTGAAGCAAGGACTAACCGTGAAGCAAGGACTCACTGTGAAGCAAGGGACTCATTGTGAAGCAAGGACTCACTGTGAAGCAAGGACTAACCGTGAAGCAAGGACTCACTGTGAAGCAAGGAACTCATTGTGAAGCAAGGACTCACTGTGAAGCAAGGACTAACCGTGAAGCAAGGACTCACTGTGAAGCAAGGACTAACCGTGAAGCAAGGACTCACCATGAAGCAAGGACTCACTGTAAAGCAAGGGACTCACTGTGAAGCAAGGGACTCACTGTGAAGCAAGGGACTCACTGTGAAGCAAGGACTCACCGTGAAGCAAGGGACTCACTGTGAAGCAAAGACTCACTCTGAAGCAAGGGACTCACTGTGAAGCAAGGACTCACTGTAAAGCTAGGAACTCACTGTGAAGCAAGGACTCACTGTGAAGGAAGGACTTACTGTGAAGCAAGGGGCTCACTTTGAAGCAAGTACTCACCGTGAAGCAAGGGACTCACTATGAAGCAAGGGACTCTCTGTGAAGCAAGGACTCACAGTGAAGCAAGGACTCACTGTGAAGCAAGGGACTCATTGTTAAGCATGGACTCACCGTGATGCAAGGGAGTCACTGTGAAGCAAGTACTCACTGTGATGCAAGGGACTCACTGTGAAGCAAGGACTCACTGTGAAGCAAGGACTCACCGTGAAGCAAGGACTCACCGTGAAGCAAGGGACTCACTGTGAAGCAAGGGCTCACCGTGAAGCAAGGAATCACTGTGAAGCAAAGACTCACCGTGAAGCAAGGACTCACTGTGAAGCAAAGACTCACCATTAAGCAAGGACTTACTGTGAAGCAAGGACTCACCATGAAGCAAGGACTCACCGTGAAGCAAGGGACTCACTGTGAAGCAAGGACTCACCGTGAAGCAAGGACTCACTGTGAAGCAAGGACTTACCGTGCTGGTTGTCAGGAGGAAGAGGCAAGTATCGTGGCTGAGGAAGGCACAAGCTGGCCTTCGCCAGGGACGGGTTGAAGCCGGCCTCTGTTAGAGAAGATGTTTGTTGACACAATGTTATGGGCTCTATAAGTCCTGTACAGGTCCTAGCGCATGTGTACAGACATCTCTCTCCTCGTCTGTACACATGCACCTTCACACTGTCTGTACAGGTCTGTACACATGCACACTTCACACTCAATTCTTCAGGTGTACGGAGGTAAAATATTACCAAATTCTTGTTCAGTATATCAAAGTGGCTCATTTTGGGTAGAGGTTGACATTTTACGGGACCCCCGTAACACACGCATGCACGTACGCACATGTACGTTTGCAAGCACACACGCACACACACGCAAAAACAAACACAAGCACACATGCATGCGCACACACACGCAAAAACAAACACAAGCACACATGCATGCGCACACACACACACATATACGTCCAGTCAGGCTAGAAGGGATTAACACCTTTTCGTGGAAAGGGGATAAAACTTCACTCATAATCCACTCCCTTTCTTACCCCCTTTCTTACCCACTCTCTTACCTGCTTTGTTCTGAAGACAACACCTCACCCACCTCCTCTTCACCCCCATCACACGCGCACACATGCACACACACACACGGTCTCTCTGTTCTCTCTCTCTCTCTCTCTCTCTCTCTCTCTCTCTCTCTCTCTCTCTCTCTCTCTCTCTCTCTCTCTCTCTCTCTCTCTCTCTCTCTCTCTCTCTCTCTCTCTCTCTCTCTCTCTCTCTTTCTCTCTCTCTTCCTCTTTCTCTCTTGCTCTCTCTCTCTTGCTCTCTTGCTCTCTCTCTCTTGACAAGGGGCAAAATGGCAGGAGGACGCAGCTGGGACACAGGGAACAGCCAAAGTGACCAAGCGAAGGAAATGTTAACCCAAGTTCTGGAGGAATTCAGGAGGGAGATACATGAAATGTGGATTACAATTAACAACCTGCAAAGTGAGCTGACATCAGCAAGGGAGGAGATCAAATCCCTCACAGAGAAAAATAAAGAGACCGAGCATCAGATTATCATCCAAAGGGAAGGTGGGTATGTTGCATTGGAAGGAAATGCCTCTGTACCTGAAACATTTGCGGAAAGACTGAAAAAGAGCTCAGAAGCAATGGACACAATGAGGGAGGTAGCCATGCAAGCAGCTACCTCACAGAAAAAGCAAGGTGCACCACTCAGCTGCTGGAGAGAAAAAGATCAGTGGTAGTTGTAGGCATCAAAGAACAGGAAGGATCCAACAGGCAAGAATGGAATAGCAAGGATAGAGAGGCAGTACATGGGCTGCTGAAGGAGTTACAGATGGAAGGGGCGGAACAAAGCATTGAGAAGGTTTTCAGGTAGGGCTGGCACAACAAGGACAGAAACCGACTTGTAAAGGTGATGTTTACAAATGAAACCACGAAGGAGGATATTCTCGAAAGGAAGAGTCGTCTGCAGTATGTGGAGGGATACAAAAAAGTATTCCTGCAGAGGGATAGGACGAAGGAAGAGAAAGCCAGGGCAGCAGAGGCAAGGAGGAAGCACAGGGAGAGAGGAGCAAACCAGGAAAGCACAGCCCCCAACACAACAGTCCCAGAGACAAGAGGGGAACCCAAAACAAGCATCCCAGGAACACCAGAGGGGAGGGAAACACCACCACCCCCCTCTGCATAGAAACCCTCTCTTCCCCTTACCCTACCTGCCCCCACCCATCCCTCCCTCCCCCCCCACCCCATTCTGACCCTGTCACCCCTTCCCCATTCCCATCATATCCCCCCTCCCGCCTTTCCCCTTCTCCCCCTTCATCCCATACCCTCCCTATCCCTCCTCACCCCGTATCCTCCATGTCCCCCCTATCTCCTTAATTTAAGCCACACCCTACCTGTCCCCCCTTCCCTTAAACACGTACCCCCCACCCTAAAATCCTCTGAGACCCACAGACCTTCTCACCCACGAAACAGCTTCCCACACCAGCAGAATGCTCGCCAAGAAAGGGACAAGAAAATGAACAGAAGAAAGTGAGCTTCAAGGCAATGTACACTAACATAGATGGGATTACAAATAAAACAAGTGAACTCGGAGAATGGACACGAGAAGAAAACTCAGACATAATAGCACTCACAGAAACAAAGCTAACGAAAACCATAACAAATGCAGTGTTTCCACAGGGCTACTATGTAGTGAGGAAAGAGAGAGAAGGGAGAGGAGGAGATGGTGTAGCTTTGCTAATAAGAGAAGGTTGGAATTTCGAAGAGATGGTAATTCAGAACTGTGAAGTTTTCAGTGATTACATATCAGGCACCATAGCAACTGGAGGACAGAAAATTATAGTAGTAGTCATATATAACCCCCCACCGAATGACAGAAGACCCAGACAGGAATATGATAGAAACAACTTGGCCACCATCAATATAATAGAGAGAGCAGCTTCTGTGGCTAGCAGGAACGGATCCAGACTACGAATCATGGGAGACTTCAACCATGGGAAGATAGATTGGGGGAACAGAGACCCACATGGAGGCCCAGACACATGGTGAGCTAAGCTGCTGGATGTGGCAACAAGAAACTTTCTAAGTCAACACGTCAAGGGACCGACAAGAATGAGAGGAGGGGATGAACCAGCCTTGCTTGACCTGATATTTACCCTAAATGAGTCGGATATAAGGGAAGTTAAGTTGGAAGCCCCCTTGGGAATGAGTGATCATAGTGTATTGAGCTTTGAGTACCTGGTTGAGCTAGGAATTATCACCCCCAAAAAAGAACTGGGAAACAAAGGGCTGGCGTACTGAAAGGGAAACTATGAGGAGATGAATAAATTCCTATGGGATATACATTGGGACACAGAACTCATAACCAAGTCCGTACAAGACATGATGGACTATGTCACCCAAAAATGTCAGGAGGCTGTTAGCAGGTTTGTCCCAGCCCTACAGCAAAAAACAGAGAAGCAAAGGAAGAATCCATGGTTTAATAGGGAATGTATGAAAGCAAAGGAGCTGAACAATAGGGCATGGAGGAACTTCCGTAATAAAAGAACACCAGAAAGTAGAGAGAGATACCAGAGAACCAGGAACGAATATGTTAGTGTGAGAAGAGCAGCTGAGAAAAGGTATGAAAATGATATAGCTAATAAAGCCAAGACCGAGCCAAAGCTACTACACAGTCACATCAGGAGGAAGACAACAGTGAAGGAACAGGTGCTGAAACTTAGGGTGGGCGAGGACAGGTACACAGAGAATGACAAAGAGGTGTGTGAAGAACTCAACAAAAGGTTCCAGGAGGTCTTTACAATAGAACAGGAAGAAGTCATGGCGATAGGAGAGGTGGCAGCAAACCAGGTGACCTTGGAAAGATTCGAAATTACAAGAGATGAGGTCAAGAAACACCTATATGAGCTGGATGTGAGAAAAGCTGTTGGGCCGAACGGAATCTCACCATGGGTATTGAAAGAGTGTGCAGGAGCACTTTGCTTGCCACTCTCCATAGTGTATAATAGGTCACTGGAAACGGGAGACCTACCAGAAATATGGAAGACTGCTAATGTAGTACCAATATACAAAAAGGGTGACAGACAAGAGGCACTGAACTACAGGCCAGTGTCCTTAACTTGTATACCATGCAAGGTGATGGAGAAGATTGTGAGAAAAAACCTAGTAACACACTTGGAGAGAAGAGACTTCGTGACAACCCATCAACATGGGTTCAGGGAGGGTAAATTTTGCCTTACAGGCTTGTTAGAATTCTACGATCCGGTGACAAAGATTAAGCAAGAAAGAGAAGGATGGGCGGACTGCATTTTTTTGGACTGTCGGAAAGCCTTTGACACAGTACCCCATGAAAGGTTGATGCATTAGCTGGAGAAACAGGCAGGAGTAACTGGTAAGGCGCTCCAGTGGATAAGGGAGTACCTAAGCAATAGGAAGCAGAGAGTTACAGTGAGGGGTGAGACCTCAGAATGGCGTGAAGTCACCAGTGGAGTCCCACAGGGCTCTGTACTCGGAACTATCCTGTTTCTGATATACGTAAATGATCTCTCAGAGGGTATAGACTCATTCCTCACAATGTTTGCTGACGACGCCAAAATTATGAGAAGGATTAAGACAGAGGAGGACAGCTTGAGGCTTCAAGAAGACCTGGACAAGCTGCAGGAATGGTCGAACAAATGGCTATTAGAGTTTAACCCAAGGAAATGTAATGTAATGAAGATAGGGGTAGGAAGCAGGAGACCAGAAACAAGGTATCATTTGGGAGATAAAATACTTCAAGAGTCAGAGAGAGAGAGAAAGACCTGGGGGTTGATATCACGCCAGATCTGTCCCCTGAAGCTCATATCAAGAGGATAACATCAGCAGCATATGCCAGGTTGGCTAACATAAGAACGGCCTTTAGAAACTTGTGTAAGGAATCTTTCAGAACATTATATAACACATATGTCAGACCAATCCTGGAGTATGCGGCTCCAGCATGGATTCCGTATCTAGTCATGCATAAGACTAAACTGGAAAAGGTTCAAAGGTTTGCCACCAGACTAGTACCTGAGCTGAGAGGTATGAGCTACGAGGAGAGACTACGGGAATTAAACCTCACTTCGTTGGAAGACAGAAGAGTTAGGGGGGACATGATCACCACATTCAAGATTCTCAAGGGTATCGACAGGGTTGATAAAGACAGGCTATTTAACACAAGGGGCACACACACTAGGGGACACAGGTGGAAACTGAGTGCCCAAATGAGCCATAGAGATATTAGAAAAAACTTTTTTAGTGTCAGAGTGGTTGACAAATGGAATGCATTAGGAAGTAATGTGGTGGAGGCTGACTCCATACACAGTTTCAAGTGTAGATATGATAGAGCCCAATAGGCTCAGGAAAGTAGTGGAAAAGGTCCCAATGACCGGCAATTTTGCTTTTTTCCCATGCCGGTCATTGGCGCATGGGGTTTTCTCAAATATTTTCCCATGCCTGTCATTGGCGCATGGGGTTTTCTCAAATTTTTTCCCATGCCTGTCATTGGCGCATGGGGTTTTCTTAATTTTTTTCCCATGCCGGTCATTGGCGCATGGGGTTTTCTTGAATTTTTTTCTCCATGCCGGTCATTGGCGCAGGGGTTTTCTTGAATTTTTTTCTACAAGTCGCTCTATGACCCCTACCATTAAGCTCAAGAGGATTAAAATGCCGGTCCCTGGCGCATCCAAATTCCGTTACCCCGGCGACCTTGCACAGACATAACCAATGGTTAATGACGTCACCAGCTAGCCGCTGAGCGTTCCTGCACAGGCACGATCAAGGGGATTAAAAAGCCGGTCTATGAGTCGTGTATTTTGTGATACAACAGTAACCCTGAAACCTAATGTAAAATACCATCAACCCTAAACTATTTTAAATTTCCTATTTACTTCCAACCATCGGCCATTGCATGAAACAAAAGGGGAGCAGCACTGCAAGAAGTTATTTGTGTATTTTTCGAGTTCTTCCCCTGTTACCTGTATTTACCCAGGTATTTTCCTAAATCTAAAAAACCAATCCAATTCATTCCTGTTCTGTTTCATGCTGATACGTTTAATAAGTTATTAATATTCCCCTTTACTATAACCATTCAGTCACACCTCTATTATGTCACCCCTATTTCTTCTTCTTCGTCTTTCTAGAGAATGTAATTTGAGCTTTGACAATCTTTCTTGAAGGATCGTTTATTATGCATAGGGCAAAAAATAAAATGAAAAATCTGCTATCAGTCGTTTATATGAAAAAAACAGAGCCCTGGGCATTGGTGATTTCAATGCGTGTTCAGTAGTAAACCAATATTGTCCTTAACCGCATACACGTCTCACATTCGCTCAAAACATACCTCCCACACCTTACTGTGGCATATAACAAATAAAAAAAACTCATTCAGTAAAAGCAAGCCTCTCATGTTTTAAAATATGGCCTTCTGCGGCGCGAGGCGCACTAAATGCGGATCCCAGGAGGTACACACATAAGTGTGAACTCTTAATCTGGCTTAATACCTCACCTATACTCTGTGCTTCATCAAAGTTGATATTTAGCTACAATAGCTCGTATTTTCGCTCATTGCTTATATTTTCTGTTATTCATAAACCCTATCAAACTATCCTAACCTAACCTAACCCAACTTATTATATATAACAAACAAATACATTCTTCAGACCAGTTATTGTTGTTGTTTAGTGACATCGTGAAAAGCGACCTCAGGTATAGGGATAAGGTATTACTGGCCATTAGCATATAGGTGTCAAGGTATTACAGCACCTGACTGGTCAACTATGTATGACGTCACCAGATGGCCAATGCGGCCTTTAGCTTCCTACCTGTATATGTACTGTATTTGATGTTATTATTAATCAAAAAATGACTAGACTAACCATCCCCACCTAACCTAATCAGAGGTTTAAGAATATACATTTTAGTCATTCACAACTGTATTCATTATTCAGTGATAAGTTCAAAACTAGAATAGCAACCCAATGTCATACCGCTATTTGAGCAGAATCGTACGTCTGGCATCATGACAGGTAAGATGACCTGGTTTAAGAATATACATTTTAATTATCCACAACTGTAATTATTATTCGGTGATAAGTGCAAAAGTATAACAGCAACCCAAATGTCGTACCGCGATTTTTTGTAGAATCGTACATCTGGCAGCATAGCAGGTGAGTTGAACATAAGAATAAAGGTAACTGCAAAAGTCCTATTGGCCCATACGAGGCAGCTCCTATATATTTCCACCCAATCTCATTCATATTCATGTCCACCCTATGCTTAAAGCAACCAAGGGAACCCACTTAAAGTATTAGTGTACAATAATAGTTTTAATAAATAGCTGTCATTCTTGTTTTATACACAACAGCAATTATGAAACCCTATTGCTAGATATTCTACTATAATCCACAAGTAGCCACCACACATCTGGCAGCACAGCGGATTAGTAGCTGTGTTCATAGGCTAGTCAACTATCCTCACATCCATCAAATAGCTATCCAAATGTCGCACCTCAATTCATCCATCTAGCAACTCAGCTGGATGCTAGCCACTATATTCATAAGCTAATCATTTCTACACCTCGAAAATAAAAAATCCTAGTTTTGCTACACAAATCAGCTAACTTGTTTCTAAACCAACAGTCGCAAATACATGCATACATACCTACACATACTCCACAACCCATACATTCATAGAGAATAGTCTAGTTTTGTGCCACCATTTCCCCCATTAATCAGATGTGATTTATGCCATACACAGAAAATACAGCAGTTGCACGCCAAATATGCCATTTATGCACAAAATATATTATTTACACTCAAAATATACCATCACACAAAAATATGTCATTTATAGACAAAAATATGACATTTACATACAAAAGATGCCAGTTTCACCCAAAATATGCCATTTACACAATATTGCATGTATACTCAGATTATAACATTTACAGAAAGTATGATATTTGTACAAATATATCAAAATGCTTATGCATTTAGACAATCAAAAATGCGCTTTCACTAAAATTACACAATTCCACAAACATAATTTTCACAAAATACTCATACATTGTCTCATAAACCAAATACATTTACACCACTAGGGTCATTTTTTTCAGATTACAGAGCTTACACAAAATACACAATTTGCACACAAAAATACAGTTGCACCAGTTCCACGTCAACAAATTAAAAACACAACTTGCATAAATGCACTATTAGTACAAAAATTATTATAAAACATGTACAATTATTGCACAATTTGTGTAATTATTGTACATCTTTGCACAATTAATACAATAAAACTTGCTATATAATTTCTCGATTTGCACAATGACAATAAATACACAAAGGTATAAATAAACAATTCGTCCATATGCAATTACACAACATGCGCAATTAATAAACAACTTTCACAAATATTACACATCTTTCATAATTATTACACAACTTTCACAAATACATATCTAGCACAAATACGTACAATACATAACTACCCCAAATATGAAAATACACAACTAGCATAAATACACGATTTACACAAATACAATTGCGACATTTACACAACTTGCTCAAAAATAAAATCAATACACAACTGAACAATACATAACTAGCACATATTCATTAAATACACAACTAGAAAATTTCCACAAATACATATACAATTAATACATACGACTTGCACAAAACAATACACAATTTATTGAAATATCATCAATACATAATTGCAATAATCATACGACTTCTGCAAAATATATAATCTACACAATCAATACACAAGTATATTAATTGTGCAATATATGTACAAATACAAACACAACCAACTGGGTCAAACAATACACAATTTGCAAGATATTTTTCTAGGTATATTTAGGACATTAATTACAATATGCTGAGTTCAACCAACTCCCCAAAAATCAGAATTTCACATATTAAAAAGGTACATATGACTTCCGATGAGCGCTATTATTAACACATTCATTTTCCATTAATATTTCAACATTATCAGTGCTAAACTATTCATCTAACATATGTCCATTGTTTGTAATACATTCCTTGTTACATCCTCTCCAATCAGGCCACCCATATATATTTATGCAAACCATCTAACAGACTTATTTATTCTAGCCTTAGTTATGTTAGGTTTGGTGAAGTCAGTATTTTATATGATAATTTTAAGAAAATTTGCTATATCTTATCAAAAATGCATGCTATCAAAACCTAAATTCATCAAAATCTATAAAAAAAATATACTTATACTTCACAAATTTACCTAAATTCAACCTAGTAAAAGCTAAACTAACAAAATATGAGCATCCCATATCCTCACATACAAGCCTATAACACCTCTGTCCATACATTACATGAGTTGGCCATATAGCTCGAACCCCAAATAGGAAAATTTACACTATTTCATAAACATGCTAGTTCATGACCCATAAGATATTATATGTATATGTCCTTCCCTACACGACCTCATCTAACCTGACCTAGCATATCCAAACCTGGATTTGGTTAAAGTTGGCGAAATTTATGCTATGCCACCTAAATATGACCTAATTTATGGCAATTTCCACCAAATATACCCAAATGTTGTGTATCATAGCATCACCAAAGCCCATTTTTACCTACATTTTCTCCTATTCCATCCTACCCTACACAACCTTACCTAACCTGTCCTAGCATATCCAAACCTAGATTTGGTTAAAGTCGGCGAAATTTAAGTTATCCCATATAAATTTGTCCTAATTTAAGACAATTTTCACCAAATATACCCAAAAATGTTTTGGAACATAGCACGGCCAAAGCTCATTTTAGCTGAGTTTTCACCTATTCCAACCTGCCCTAGAAAACCCTACTCAGCCTCTCCTGGCATATCCAAAGTCGGATTTGATTATAGTTGGCAAAATTTATGCCTTTCCCACCTAAATTTTACCAAATTTATGCCAATTTCCACCGAATATACCCAAATGTTTTGTATCTTAGCATAGCCAAAGTTCATTTTAGCTGAGTTTTCACCTATTCCAACCTGCCCTAGACAACCCTACCCAGCCTCTCCTGGCATATCCAAAGTCGGATTTGATTATAGTTGGCAAAATTTATGCCTTTCCCACCTAAATTTCACCTAATTTATGCCAATTTCCACCGAATATACCCAAATGTTTTGTATCTTAGCATGGTCAAAGTTCATTTCACCCAAGTTTTTCACCTATTCCATCTTACCTTACACAGCCTTACCTAACCTGACCTAGCATATCCCAAGCTAGATTTGATTAGAGTTCGTGAAATTTATGCTTACTCACCTAAATTCAACCTAATTTAAGACAATTTCTACCCAATATACCCAAAATGTTTTGTTACATAGCTCAGCCAAAGACCATTTTAGCCGAGTTTTCACATATTCCAACCTACCCTACATAGCCTTACCTATCCCTGACCTAGCAGATTTGATTAAAGTTGGGGAAATTTAAGCTATCGCCATCAAATTGGAGACAATTTCTACCAAATATGCCTAAATGTTGTGTTTCATAGCACAGCCAAAACCTATTTTATCCACATTTTCACCCATTCCAACTAAACCTGGACCCAACCTCAGATGCGACATATACTCAGAGTAGTGATGTTTTTTGGATATGAACCTAAATGCCCGTGCCTAACCTGCAAGAGTCTTGGAGCTTTGTTGAATATTTTATCTATTTTTCTTCGAAAACTGAAGTTTGGGATATGAACCTATCCGCACTGTGCCTAACCTGCTAGGTTTTTTGTTAAACATCGTAACCATATTCAAAGAAAAGTGATGTTTTGGATATGGACCTAACTGCCCCTCTCCTTTAAAACTTGGAACTGTGTTCAATATTGTAGATATAGTGTTGGGTATGTGTTTTGTTTTTACACATCAACCCAACTGTCCTGGACCTAACCTCCCTTCATCTAACTTCAAATTTATCGTAAATATGGAAGGACGTGTTGTTTGTGCATCAACCCAACCGTCCTTGACCTAACCTCCATTTATCAAACTTCAAATTTATCATAAATATGGGAGGACCGTGTTATTTGTGCATCAACCCAGCCGTCTTGGGCCTAACCTCCCTTTATCTAACTTCAAATTTATTGTATTTATGGGAAGGTGTTGTTTATGCATCAACCCAACCTCCCTGGACCTAACCTCTGATACACGAATCTTGGTTCAATATTGCATCATACTCGTACCATATTTTTTTTAACATAATTCAACCATCCTCAACCTAACCTCTATTACCTGGGGGGAGGGAGGTTAATGGAAAATATGATAATAATGGGAATTTTCTCTACATCAGTTCAACTTAACCATCCTTAACCTAACCTAAGTTAGAAAGGGATATAACTCACCAAAACTATTTAATTACCATTTACCCAATTTTCCTTATCCTAACCTACAACTAGAGGGTTTAGACCCCCCTTTACCTCGAAATTATACTACATATTTAAGGTAGGAATATATTTTCACATATAAACCCAACATTCCCTAATTTAACCCTATACTATAATTTCGAGGTAAAGGGGGGTCTAAACCCTCTAGTTGTAGGTTAGGATAAGGAAAATTGGGTAAATGGTAATTAAATAGTTTTGGTGAGTTATATTCCTTTCTAACTTAGGTTAGGTTAAGGATGGTTAAGTTGAACTGATGTAGAGAAAATTCCCATTATTATCATATTTTCCATTAACCTCCCTCCCCCCAGGTAATAGAGGTTAGGTTGAGGATGGTTGAATTATGTGAAAAAAATATGGTACGAGTATGATGCAATATTGAACCAAGATTCGTGTATCAGAGGTTAGGTCCAGGGAGGTTGGGTTGATGCATAAACAACACCTTCCCATAAATACAATAAATTTGAAGTTAGATAAAGGGAGGTTAGGCCCAAGACGGCTGGGTTGATGCACAAATAACACGGTCCTCCCATATTTATGATAAATTTGAAGTTTGATAAATGGAGGTTAGGTCAAGGACGGTTGGGTTGATGCACAAACAACACGTCCTTCCATATTTACGATAAATTTGAAGTTAGATGAAGGGAGGTTAGGTCCAGGACAGTTGGGTTGATGTGTAAAAACAAAACACATACCCAACACTATATCTACAATATTGAACACAGTTCCAAGTTTTAAAGGAGAGGGGCTGTTAGGTCCATATCCAAAACATCACTTTTCTATGAATATGGTTACGATGTTCAACAAAAAACCTAGCAGGTTAGGCACAGTGTGGATAGGTTCATATCCCAAACTTCAGATTTCGAAGAAAAATAGATAAAATATTCAACAAAGCTCCAAGACTCTTGCAGGTTAGGCACGGGCATTTAGGTTCATATCCAAAAAACATCACTACTCTGAGTATATGTCGCATTTGAGGTTGGGTCCAGGTTTAGTTGGAATGGGTGAAAATGTGGATAAAATAGATTTTGGCTGTGCTATGATACACAACATTTAGGCATATTTGGTGGAAATTGTCTCCAATTTGATGGCGATAGCTTAAATTTCCCCAACTTTAATCAAATCTGCTAGGTCAGGGATAGGTAAGGCTATGAGGGTAGGTTGGAATATGTGAAAACTCGGCTAAAATGGTCTTTGGCTGAGCTATGTAACAAAACATTTTGGGTATATTGGGTAGAAAATGTCTTAAATTAGGTTGAATTTAGGTGAGTAAGCATAAATTTCATGAACTCTAATCAAATCTAGCTTGGGATATGCTAGGTCAGGTTAGGTAAGGCTGTGTAAGGTAAGATGGAATAGGTGAAAAACTTGGGTGAAATGAACTTTGACCATGCTAAGATACAAAACATTTGGGTATATTCGGTGGAAATTGGCATAAATTAGGTGAAATTTAGGTGGGAAAGGCATAAATTTTGCCAACTATAATCAAATCCGACTTTGGATATGCCAGGAGAGGCTGGGTAGGGTTGTCTAGGGCAGGTTGGAATAGGTGAAAACTCAGCTAAAATGAACTTTGGCTATGCTAAGATACAAAACATTTGGGTATATTCGGTGGAAATTGGCATAAATTAGGTAAAATTTAGGTGGGAAAGGCATAAATTTTTCCAACTATAATCAAATCCGACTTTGGATATGCCAGGAGAGGCTGAGTAGGGTTTTCTAGGGCAGGTTGGAATAGGTGAAAACTCAGCTAAAATGAGCTTTGGCCGTGCTATGTTCCAAAACATTTTTGGGTATATTTGGTGGAAATTGTCTTAAATTAGGACAAATTTATATGGGATAACTTAAATTTCGCCGACTTTAACCAAATCTAGGTTTGGATATGCTAGGACAGGTTAGGTAAGGTTGTGTAGGGTAGGATGGAATAGGAGAAAATGTAGGTAAAAATGGGCTTTGGTGATGCTATGATACACAACATTTGGGTATATTTGGTGGAAATTGCCATAAATTAGGTCATATTTAGGTGGCATAGCATAAATTTCGCCAACTTTAACCAAATCCAGGTTTGGATATGCTAGGTCAGGTTAGATGAGGTCGTGTAGGGAAGGACATATACATATAATATCTTATGGGTCATGAACTAGCATGTTTATGAAATAGTGTAAATTTTCCTATTTGGGGTTCGAGCTATATGGCCAACTCATGTAATGTATGGACAAAGGTGTTATAGGCTTGTATGTGAGGATATGGGATGCTCATATTTTGTTAGTTTAGCTTTTACTAGGTTGAATTTAGGTAAATTTGTGAAGTATAAGTATATTTTTTTATAGATTTTGATGAATTTAGGTTTTGATAGCATGCATTTTTGATAAGATATAGCAAATTTTCTTAAAATTATCATATAAAATACTGACTTCATCAAACCTAACATAACTAAGGCTAGAATAAATAAGTCTGTTAGATGGTTTGCATAAATATATATGGGTGGCCTGATTGGAGAGGATGTAACAAGGAATGTATTACAAACAATGGACATATGTTAGATGAATAGTTTAGCACTGATAATGTTGAAATATTAATGGAAAATGAATGTGTTAATAATAGCGCTCATCGGAAGTCATATGTACCTTTTTAATATGTGAAATTCTGATTTTTGGGGAGTTGGTTAAACTCAGCATATTGTAATTAATGTCCTAAATATACCTAGAAAAATATCTTGCAAATTGTGTATTGTTTGACCCAGTTGGTTGTGTTTGTATTTGTACATATATTGCACAATTAATATACTTGTGTATTGATTGTGTAGATTATATATTTTGCATAAGTCGTATGATTATTGCAATTATGTATTGATGATATTTCAATAAATTGTGTATTGTTTTGTGCAAGTCGTATGTATTAATTGTATATGTATTTGTGGAAATTTTCTAGTTGTGTATTTAATGAATATGTGCTAGTTTTGTATTGTTCAGTTGTGTATTGATTTTATTTTTGAGCAAGTTGTGTAAATGTCGCAATTGTATTTGTGTAAATCGTGTTTTATGCCAGTTGTGTATTTTCATATTTGGGGTAGTTATGTATTGTACGTATTTGAGCTAGATATGTATTTGTGAAAGTTGTGTAATAATTATGAAAGATGTGTAATATTTGTGAAAGTTGTTTATTAATTGCGCATGTTGTGTAATTGCATATGGACGAATTGTTTATTTATACCTTTGTGTATTTATTGTCATTGTGCAAGTCGAGAAATTATATAGCAAGTTTTATTGTATTAATTGTGCAAAGATGTACAATAATTACACAAATTGTGCAATAATTGTACATGTTTTATAATAATTTTTGTACTAATAGTGCATTTATGCAAGTTGTGTTTTTAATTTGTTGACTTGGAACTGGTGCAACTGTATTTTTGTGTGCAAATTGTGTATTTTGTGTAAGCTCTGTAATCTGAAAAAATAGACCCTAGTGGTGTAAATGTATTTGGTTTATGAGACAATGTATGAGTATTTTGTGAAAATTATGTTTGTGGAATTGTGTAATTTTAGTGAAAGCGCATTTTTGATTGTCTAAATGCATAAGCATTTTGATATATTTGTACAAATATCATACTTTCTGTAAATGTTATAATCTGAGTATACATGCAATATTGTGTAAATGGCATATTTTGGGTGAAACTGGCATCTTTTGTATGTAAATGTCATATTTTTGTCTATAAATGACATATTTTTGTGTGATGGTATATTTTGAGTGTAAATAATATATTTTGTGCATAAATGGCATATTTGGCGTGCAACTGCTGTATTTTCTGTGTATGGCATAAATCACATCTGATTAATGGGGGAAATGGTGGTACAAAACTACACTATTCTCTATGAATGTATGGGTTGTGGAGTATGTGTAGGTATGTATGCATGTATTTGCGACTGTTGGTTTAGAAACAAGTTAGCTGATTTGTGTAGCAAAACTAGGATTTTTTATTTTCGAGGTGTAGAAATGATTAGCTTATGAATATAGTGGCTAGCATCCAGCTGAGTTGCTAGATGGATGAATTGAGGTGCGACATTTGGATAGCTATTTGATGGATGTGAGGATAGTTGACTAGCCTATGAACACAGCTACTAATCCGCTGTGCTGCCAGATGTGTGGTGGCTACTTGTGGATTATAGTAGAATATCTAGCAATAGGGTTTCATAATTGCTGTTGTGTATAAAACAAGAATGACAGCTATTTATTAAAACTATTATTGTACACTAATACTTTAAGTGGGTTCCCTTGGTTGCTTTAAGCATAGGGTGGACATGAATATGAATGAGATTGGGTGGAAATATATAGGAGCTGCCTCGTATGGGCCAATAGGACTTTTGCAGTTACCTTTATTCTTATGTTCAACTCACCTGCTATGCTGCCAGATGTACGATTCTACAAAAAATCGCGGTACGACATTTGGGTTGCTGTTATACTTTTGCACTTATCACCGAATAATAATTACAGTTGTGGATAATTAAAATGTATATTCTTAAACCAGGTCATCTTACCTGTCATGATGCCAGATGTACGATTCTGCTCAAATAGCGGTACGACATTGGGTTGCTATTCTAGTTTTGAACTTATCACTGAATAATGAATACAGTTGTGAATGACTAAAATGTATATTCTTAAACCTCTGATTAGGTTAGGTGGGGATGGTTAGTCTAGTCATTTTTTGATTATTAATAACATCAAATACAGTACATATACAGGTAGGAAGCTAAAGGCTGCATTGGCCATCTGGTGACGTCATACATAGTTGACCAGTCAGGTGCTGTAATACCTTGACACCTATATGCTAATGGCCAGTAATACCTTATCCCTATACCTGAGGTCGCTTTTCACGATGTCACTAAACAACAACAATAACTGGTCTGAAGAATGTATTTGTTTGTTATATATAATAAGTTGGGTTAGGTTAGGTTAGGATAGTTTGATAGGGTTTATGAATAACAGAAAATATAAGCAATGAGCGAAAATACGAGCTATTGTAGCTAAATATCAACTTTGATGAAGCACAGAGTATAGGTGAGGTATTAAGCCAGATTAAGAGTTCACACTTATGTGTGTACCTCCTGGGATCCGCATTTAGCGCGCCTCGCGCCGCAGAAGGCCATATTTTAAAACATGAGAGGCTTGCTTTTACTGAATGAGTTTTTTTTATTTGTTATATGCCACAGTAAGGTGTGGGAGGTATGTTTTGAACGAATGTGAGACGTGTATGCGGTTAAGGACAATATTGGTTTACTACTGAACACGCATTGAAATCACCAATGCCCAGGGCTCTGTTTTTTCATATAAACGACTGATAGCAGTTTTTTCATTTTATTTTTTGCCCTATGCATAATAAACGATCCTTCAAGAAAGATTGTCAAAGCTCAAATTACATTCTCTAGAAAGACGAAGAAGAAGAAATAGGGGTGACATAATAGAGGTGTGACTGAATGGTTATAGTAAAGGGGAATATTAATAACTTATTAAACGTATCAGCATGAAACAGAACAGGAATGAATTGGATTGTTTTTTTAGATTTAGGAAAATATCTGGGTAAATACAGGTAACAGGGGAAGAACTCGAAAAATACACAAATAACTTCTTGCAGTGCTGCTCCCCTTTTGTTTCATGCAATGGCCGATGGTTGGAAGTAAATAGGAAATTTAAAATAGTTTAGGGTTGATGGTATTTTACATTAGGTTTCAGGGTTACTGTTGTATCACAAAATACACGACTCATAGACCGGCTTTTTAATCCCCTTGATCGTGCCTGTGCAGGAACGCTCAGCGGCTAGCTGGTGACGTCATTAACCATTGGTTATGTCTGTGCAAGGTCGCCGGGGTAACGGAATTTGGATGCGCCAGGGACCGGCATTTTAATCCTCTTGAGCTTAATGGTAGGGGTCATAGAGCGACTTGTAGAAAAAAATTCAAGAAAACCCCATGCGCCAATGACCGGCATGGAGAAAAAAGCAAAATTGCCGGTCATTGGGGCCTTTTCCACTACTCAGGAACCTGTACACCTGTTGATTGACGGTTGAGAGGCGGGACCAAAGAGACAGAGCTCAACCCCGCAAGCACAACTAGGTCAGTACAACTAGGTGAGTACTGTCTGTACAGGTCTGTACTCATGTACCTTCACACTGTCTGTACAGGTCTGTACTCATGTACCTTCACACTGTCTGTACAGGTCTGTACTCATGCACCTTCACACTGTCTGTACAGGTCTGTACTCATGTACCTTCACACTGTCTGTACAGGTCGGTACTCATGTACCTTCACACTGTCTGTATAGGTCTGTACTCATGTACCTTCACACTGTCTGTACAGGTCTGTACTCATGTACCTTCACACTGTCTGTACAGGTCTGTACTCATGTACCTTCACACTGTCTGTACAGGTCGGTACTCATGTACCTTCACACTGTCTGTATAGGTCTGTACTCATGTACCTTCACACTGTCTGTACAGGTCTGTACTCATGTACCTTCACACTGTCTGTACAGGTATGTACTCATGTACCTTCACACTGTCTGTACAGGTCTGTACTCATGTACCTTCACACTGTCTGTACAGGTCTGTACTCATGTACCTTCACACTGTCTGTACAGGTCTGTACTCATGTACCTTCACACGGTCTGTACAGGTCTGTACTCATGTACCTTCACACTGTCTGTATAGGTCTGTACTCATGCACCTTCACACTGTCTGTACAGGTCTGTACTCATGTACCTTCACACTGTCTGTACAGGTCTGTACTCATGTACCTTCACACTGTCTGTATAGGTCTGTACTCATGTACCTTCACACTGTCTGTACAGGTCTGTACTCATGTACCTTCACACTGTCTGTACAGGTCTGTACTCATGTACCTTCACACGGTCTGTACAGGTCTGTACTCATGTACCTTCACACTGTCTGTACAGGTCTGTACTCATGTACCTTCACACTGTCTGTACAGGTCTGTACTCATGTACCTTCACACTGTCTGTATAGGTCTGTACTCATGTACCTTCACACGGTCTGTACAGGTCTGTACTCATGTACCTTCACACTGTCTGTACAGGTCTGTACTCATGTACCTTCACACTGTCTGTATAGGTCTGTACTCATGCACCTTCACACTGTCTGTACAGGTCTGTACTCATGTACCTTCACACTGTCTGTACAGGTCTGTACTCATGTACCTTCACACTGTCTGTATAGGTCTGTACTCATGTACCTTCACACGGTCTGTACAGGTCTGTACTCATGTACCTTCACACTGTCTGTATAGGTCTGTACTCATGTACCTTCACACTGTCTGTACAGGTCAGTACATTTGCATCTTCACACTGTTCAGGACACTCTTCAGAAATCGTTCAGGACCCTGAATACCACTTATGTCAGACTAATCCTGGAATATGCAGCTCCAGCCTGGAATCCGTACCTAATTAAACACAAGACAAAGTTAGAGAAGATTCAGCGGTATGCCACCAGGCTCGTCCCGGAACTGAAAGGAATGAGCTACGAGGAAAGACTAAAGGAGCTGAACCTCACTTCCAAGGAAAACAGAAGAGTAAGGGGAGACTTGATAACCTCCTACAAAATTCTCATGGGAATTGACAGGGTGGACAAAGACAAACTATTCAGCACGGGTGGAACACGAACAAGGGGAGACAGGTGGAAACTTAGTACCCAGATGAGCCACAAAGACATAGAAAGATTTGTTCAGTGTCATAGAAATTAATAAATGGAATGCATTAGGCAGTGATGTGGTGGAGGCTGACTCCATACACAGTTTCAAATGTAGATGTGATAGAGCCCAGTAGGCTCAGGAATCTGTACACCAGTTGATTGACAGTAGAGAGGCGGGACCAAAGAGACGAAGCACAACCCCGGCAAGCGCAACTAGGTGAGTAGGTGAGTACTGTACAGGTGTGTACACATGCACCTTCACACTGTCTATACAATTACCACACCTGTACTCAACGTTTACAGGTCAATGGCTGCACATGTACCACATCTGCACACAGCCTATACAGGCCTATGAGTGTATATATTCCTCACCTGTACACAGCCAGTACAGGTGCAAAATATCGCGCCAGGATCAGGACGAGAGTGATCCCAGAGTGCTACAACTGTGACTGTGGGCACCAGTCTGTGATCCCAGAGTGCTACAACTGTGACTGTGGGCACCAGTCTGTGATCCCAGAGTGCTACAACTGTGACTGTGGGCACCAGTCTGTGATCCCAGAGTGCTACAACTGTGACTGTGAGCACCAGTCTGTGATCCCAGAGTGCTACAACTGTGACTGTGGGCACCAGTCTGTGATCCCAGAGTGCTACAACTGTGACTGTGGGCACCAGTCTGTGATCCCAGAGTGCTACAACTGTGACTGTGGGCACCAGTCTGTGATCCCAGAGTGCTACAACTGTGACTGTGAGCACCAGTCTGTGATCCCAGAGTGCTACAACTGTGACTGTGGGCACCAGTCTGTGATCCCAGAGTGCTACAACTGTGACTGTGGGCACCAGTCTGTGATCCCAGAGTGCTACAACTGTGACTGTGGGCACCAGTCTGTGATCCCAGAGTGCTACAACTGTGACTGTGGGCACCAGTCTGTGATCCCAGAGTGCTACAACTGTGACTGTGAGCACCAGTCTGTGATCCCAGAGTGCTACAACTGTGACTGTGGGCACCAGTCTGTGATCCCAGAGTGCTACAACTGTGACTGTGGGCACCAGTCTGTGATCCCAGAGTGCTACAACTGTGACTGTGAGCACCAGTCTGTGATCCCAGAGTGCTACAACTGTGACTGTGGGCACCAGTCTGTGATCCCAGAGTGCTACAACTGTGACTGTGGGCACCAGTCTGTGATCCCAGAGTGCTACAACTGTGACTGTGGGCACCAGTCTGTGATCCCAGAGTGCTACAACTGTGACTGTGAGCACCAGTCTGTGATCCCAGAGTGCTACAACTGTGACTGTGGGCACCAGTCTGTGATCCCAGAGTGCTACAACTGTGACTGTGGGCACCAGTCTGTGATCCCAGAGTGCTACAACTGTGACTGTGGGCACCAGTCTGTGATCCCAGAGTGCTACAACTGTGACTGTGGGCACCAGTCTGTGATCCCAGAGTGCTACAACTGTGACTGTGAGCACCAGTCTGTGATCCCAGAGTGCTACAACTGTGACTGTGGGCACCAGTCTGTGATCCCAGAGTGCTACAACTGTGACTGTGGGCACCAGTCTGTGATCCCAGAGTGCTACAACTGTGACTGTGGGCACGAGTCTGTCCTCCCAGAGTGCTACAACTGTGACTGTGGGCACCAGTCTATACTCCCAGAGTGCTACAACTGTGACTGTGGACACCAGTCTGTGATGCCAGAGTGCTACAACTGTGACTGTGGGCACCAGTCTGTGATCCCAGAGTGCTACAACTGTGACTGTGGACACCAGTCTGTGATCCCAGAGTGCTACAACTGTGACTGTGGGCACCAGTCTGTGATCCCAGAGTGCTACAACTGTGACTGTGGGCACGAGTCTGTACTCCCAGAGTGCTACAACTGTGACTGTGGGCACCAGACTGTACTCCCAGAGTGCTACAACTCTGTGGGTACCAGTCTGTACTCTCAGAGTGCTACAACTGTGACTGTGAGCACCAGTCTGTGATCCCAGAGTGCTACAACTGTGACTGTGAGCACCAGTCTGTACTCCCAGAGTGCTACAACTGTGACTGTGGGCACCAGTCTGTACTCCCAGAGTGCTACAACTCTGTGGGCACCAGTCTGTACTCCCAGAGTGCTACAACTCTGTGGGCACCAGTCTGTACTCTCAGAGTGCTACAACTGTGACTGTGGGCACCAGTCTGTGATCCCAGAGTGCTACAACTGTGACTGTGTGCACCAGTCTGTGATCCCAGAGTGCTACAACTGTGACTGTGGGCACCAGTCTGTGATCCCAGAGTGCTACAACTGTGACTGTGGGCACCAGTCTGTACTCCCAGAGTGCTACAACTCTGACTGTGGGCACCAGTCTGTGACGCCAGAGTGCTACAACTGTGACTGTGAGCACCAGTCTGTGATCCCAGAGTGCTACAACTGTGACTGTGAGCACCAGTCTGTGATCCCAGAGTGCTACAACTGTGACTGTGGGCACCAGTCTGTGACGCCAGAGTGCTACAACTGTGACTGTGGGCACCAGTCTGTACTCCCAGAGTGCTACAACTGTGACTGTGGGCACCAGTCTGTACTCCCAGAGTGCTACAACTGTGACTGTGGGCACCAGTCTGTGACGCCAGAGTGCCTGTTGTAGTTTGATTGGATTTATTCATAAAATTTTGTGTTATTTATTATTCCAGCTTTCTTTTTTTTCAATTGAAGGCTGTTAGGAAGTTGGCCCCCGAGCCCATAAACAGTTAGGAAGTTGGCCCCCGAGCCCATAAACAGTTACGAAGTTGGCCCCCGAGCCCATAAACAGTTAAGAAGTTGGCCCCCGAGCCCATAAACAGTTAAGAAGTTGGCCCCAGAGCCTATAAACAGTTAAGAAGTTGGCCCCCGAGCCCATAAACAGTTACGAAGTTGGCCCCCGAGCCCATAAACAGTTACGAAGTTGGCCCCCGAGCCCATAAACAGTTAGGAAGTTGGCCCCAGAGCCTATAAACAGTTAAGAAGTTGGCCCCTGAACCCATAAACAATTAAGAAGTTGGCCTCGAGCCCGTAAAAAGTGAAGAAGTTGTCCCTCGAACAGTTAAACAGTTAAGAAGTTTGCCCAGTGCCCAGAAACAGTTAAGAAGTTGGCTCCGAGCCAATAAACAGTTAAGAAGACGGTCCCCGAGCTCATACACTTTTAAGAAGTGTGCGACTGAACCCATAAACAGTTAAGAAGATGGTCATCGAGCACATAAGCAATAAGGAAGTTGGGCCCCTGAGCCCATAAACAGTTAAGAAGTTGGGCCCTGAACACATAAACAATTAAGAAGATGACACCCGAGCCCATAAACAGTTAAGAAGATGACACCTGAGTCAATAAACAGTTAAGAAGATGGTCCCCGAGCCGTTAAACAGTGAAGAAGTTGGCCCCCGAACAGTTAAACAGTTAAGAAGTTGGCTCACGAGCCCATAAACAGTTAATAAGTTGGCTACAGAGCCTATAAACAGTTAAGAAGTTGGCCCCTGAACCCATAAACAATTAAGAAGTTGGCCCCGAGCCCGTAAAAAGTGAAGAAGTTGTCCCCCGAACAGTTAAACAGTTAAGAAGTTGGCCCAGAGCCCATAAACAATTAAAAAGTTGGCCCCAGATCCCATAAACAGTTAAGACGGTGGCCCCCGAGCCTAAAAACAGTTAAGAAGATTGCCCCCGAGCCCATAAACAGTTAAGAAGTTGGTCCCAGTGCCCATAAACTATTAAGAAGATGGCCCCGAGTCCATAAAAAGATAAGAAGTTTGCCACCGAGCCCATAAACAGTTGAGAAGGTAGCCGCTGCGCCCATAAACAGTTAAGAAGACGGTCCCCGAGCCCAAAAACAGTTAAGAAGTTGGCCCCCGAGCCCGTAAAGAGTTAAGAAGTTGGCCTTCCGAGCCCAAAAACAGTGAAGAAGTTGGCCCCCGAAAAGTTAAACAGATAAGAAGTTGGCCCAGAGCCCATAAACAGTGAAGAAACTGCCCCGAGCCAGTAAAAAGTGAAAAAGTTGGCACCAGAACAGTTAAGAAGATGGCCCCGAGCCAATAAACATTAAAGAAGTTGGCGCCCCAAGCCCATAAACAGTTAAGAAGTTGGCCCCGAGCCAATGAACAGTTAAGAAGATGGTCCCCTAGCCCATAAACAATTAAGAAATTTGCCCCAGAGCCAATAAACAGTGAAGAAGTTGGCCCCGAGCCAATAAACAGTTAAGAAGTTGGCCCCGAGCCCATAATCAGTTAAGAAGTTGACTCCCGAGCCAATAAAAAGTTAAGAAGTTGGCCCCAGTGCCCATAAACTATTAAGAAGATGGCCCCGAGTCCATAAAAAGATAAGAAGTTTGCCACCGAGCCCATAAACAGTTAAAAAGGTGGCCCCTGCGCCCATAAACAGTTAAGAAGACGGTCCCCGAGGCCATAAACACTTAAGAAGTTGACCCCCGAGCCCGTAAACAGTTAAGAAGTTGGCCCGGAGCCTAAAAACAGTTAAGAAGTTGGCCCCCGTGCACATAAAAAGATAAGAAGTTAGCCCCCGAGCCCCCAAAACAGTTAAGAATATAGCCCCCGAGCCCATAAACAATTAGGAAGATGGCTCCGAGCCCATAAAAAGTTAAGAAGTTTGCTCCCAGGCCAATAAACAGTTAAGAAGTTGGCCCCCGAGCCCATAAACAGATAAGAAGTTGGCCCCTGAGCCCATAAACTGTTAAGAAGACAGTCCCCAAGCCCATAAACAGTTAAGAAATTGGTCCCCGAGCTAATAAACAGTTATGAAGTTGGCCCCTGATCCCATAAATAATTAGTAAAATGGCCCCCCCCGAGCCCATAAATAGTTAAGAAGTTGGACCCCAAGGCCATAAACAGCTAAGAAGTGGGCCCCCAAGCCCATAAACAATAAGGAAGTGTGCCTAGAGCCCATGAACAGTTAAGAAGTTGGCCCCCGATCCCATAAAAAGTGAAGAAGTTGGCCCCCAAGCATATAAACAGTTAGGAAGTTGGCACCCGAGCCAATAAACAGTTAAGAAGTAGGCCCAAAGCCCATAAACAGTTAAGAAGTTGGCCCCTGAGCTATAAACAGTGAAGAAGTTGGCCCCCGAGCATATAAACAGTGAAGAAATTGGACCCCCAACAGCTAAACAGTTAAGAAGTTGGCCCCCGAACAGTTAATCAGTTAAGAAGTTTGCCCCCGAGCCCATAAACAGTTAATAATTTGACACCCGAGCCCGTACACTGTTAAGAAGTTGGCCCCGAGCCCATAAACAGTAAAGAAGTTGGCCCCCCGAGCCCATAAACAGTTAAGAAGATGGTCCCCGTGCCCATAAGCAGTTAAGAAGTTGGCCCCCAAGCCCCATAAACAATTAAGAAGATGGCCCCCGAGCCCATAAAAAGTTACGAAGTTTGTCCTCGATCCCATCAACAGTTAAGAAGATGGCATTCGAGCCCATAAACAGTTAAGAAGTTGGCATTCGAGCCCATAAACTGTTAAGAAGCTGGCCCCCGAGCTAATAAACAGTTAAGAAGTTGGCCCCTGAGCCTATAAACAGTTAAGAAGTTGGCCCCGAGCCCATAATCAGTTAAGAAGTTGACCCCCGAGCCCATAAAAAGTTAAGAAGTTGGCCCCAGTGCCCATAAACTATTAAGAAGATGGCCCCGAGTCCATAAAAAGATAAGAAGTTTGCCACCGAGCCCATAAACAGTTAAAAAGGTGGTCCCTGCGCCCATAAACAGTTAAGACGACGGTCCCCGAGGCCATAAACACTTAAGAAGTTGACCCCCGAGCCCGTAAACAGTTAAGAAGTTGGCCCGGAGCCTAAAAACAGTTAAGAAGTTGGCCCCCGTGCACATAAAAAGATAAGAAGTTAGCCCCCGAGCCCCCCAAACAGTTAAGAATATAGCCCCCGAGCCCATAAACAATTAGGAAGATGGCTCCGAGCCCATAAAAAGTTAAGAAGTTTGCCCCCAGGCCAATAAACACTTAAGAAGTTGGCCCCTGAGCCCATAAACTGTTAAGAAGACAGTCCCCAAGCCCATAAACAGTTAAGAAGTTGGTCCCCGAGCTAATAAACAGTTAGGAAGTTGGCCCTCGAGCCTATATACAGTTAAGAAGTTGGCCCCTGATCCCATAAATAATTAGTAAGATGGCCCCCCCGAGCCCATAAATAGTTAAGAAGTTGGACCCCAAGGCCATAAACAGATAAGAAGTGGGCCCCCAAGCCCATAAACAATAAGGAAGTGTGCCTAGAGCCCATAAACAGTTAAGAAGTTGGCCCCCGATCCCATAAAAAGTGAAGAAGTTGGCCCCCAAGCACATAAACAGTTAGGAAGTTGGCACCCGAGCCAATAAACAGTTAAGAAGTAGGTCCAAAGCCCATGAACAGTTAAGAAGTTGGCCCCTGAGCTATAAACAGTGAAGAAGTTGGCCCCCGAGCATATAAACAGTGAAGAAATTGGACCCCGAACAGTTAAACAGTTAAGAAGTTGGCCCCCGAACAGTTAATCAGTTAAGAAGTTTGCCCCTGAGCCCATAAACAGTTAAGAATTTGACACCCGAGCCCGTACACTGTTAAGAAGTTGGCCCCGAGCCCATAAACAGTAAAGAAGTTGGCCCACCGAGCCCATAAACAGTTAAGAAGATGGTCCCCGTGCCCATAAGCAGTTAGGAAGTTGGCCCCCAAGCCCTGTAAACAATTAAGAAGATGGCCCCCGAGCCCATAAAAAGTTACGAAGTTTGTCCTCGAGCCCATCAACAGTTAAGAAGTTGGCATTCGATCCCATAAACAGTTAAGAAGTTGGCATTCGAGCCCATAAACTGTTAAGAAGCTGGCCCCAGAGCTAATAAACAGTTAAGAAGTGGGCCCCTGAGCCTATAAACAGTTAAGAAGTTGGCCCCCGAGCCCATAAACTATTAAGAACTTGGCCCCCGAACCCATTAACAGTTAAGAAGTGGATCCCCGAGCCCATGAACAGTTAAGATGTTGGCCCTGAGCCCATAAACAGTGAAGAAGTTGGCCCCCGATTCCAAAAACTATTTAAAAGTTGACCCTGAGGCAATAAATAGTTAAGAAGTTGGCCCCCGAGCACATAAACAGTTAAGAAGTTGGCCCCGGAGATTATAAACAGTTAAGAAGTTGGCCCGGAGCCCATAAACAGTTAAGAAGTTTGCCCCCGAACCAAAAAATAGTGAAGAAGTTGGCCCTCGACCCAACAAACATTTAGGAAGTTGGCCGTCGAGCCCATAAATAGTTAGGAAGTTGGCCCCCGAACCCAAAAATAGTGAAGAAGTTGGCCCACGAGCCCATAAATAGTAAAGAAGTTGGCCCCCGAACAGTTAATCAGTTAAGAAGTTGGCCCCGGGCACATAAACAGTGAAGAAACTGGCCCCGAGCCCGTAAAAAGTGAAAAAGTTGGCACCAGAACAGTTAAACAGTTAAGAAGATGGCCCCGAGCCAATAAACATTAAAGAAGTTGGCGCCCCGAGCCCATAAACAGTTAAGAAGTTGCCCCGAGCCAATGAACAGTTAAGAAGATGGTCCCCTAGCCCATAAACAATTAAGAAATTTGCCCCAGAGCCAATAAACAGTGAAGAAGGACGCCCCTGAGCCCATAAACAGTTAAGAAGTTGGCCCCTGAGCAAATAAACAGTTAAGAACTTGGCTCCCCTCGAGCCAAAAATAGTGAAGAAGTTGGCCCTCGAGCCAATAAACAGTGAGAAGTTGGACCCTCGAGCTCATAAAAATTGAAGAAGATGGCCCACAAACAGTTAAACAGTGAGAAGTTGGACCCTCGAGCCCATAAACATTGAAGAAGTTGGCCCACGAACAGTTAAACAGTTAAGAAGTTGGCCCTCGAACAGTTAAACAGTTAACAAATTTACCCCTGAGCCCATAAACAGTTAAGAAGACGGTCCCCGAGCCCAGAAACAATTAGGAAGTTGGCCCCTAGCCCATAAAAAGTTAAGAAGTGGGTCCCCGAGCCCATAAACTGTTAGGAAGTTGGTCCCCGAGGTAATAAACAGTTATGAAGTTGGCCCCCGAGCCTATACACAGTTAAGAAGGTGGCCCCTGAACCCATAAACAATTAGGAAGATGGCCCCCGAGGCCATAAACAGTTAAGAAGTTGGCCCCCGAGGCTATAAACAGTGAAGAAGGTAGCCCCCGAGCACATAAACAGTTAAGAAGCTGGCCCCCGAGCCCATAAACAGTTAAGAAGTTGGCCCCGAACCCATAAACGGTAAAGAAGTTGGCCCCCGAGCCCACAAACAGTTAAGAAGTTGGCCCCCGATCCCCATAAACAATTACGAAGATGGTCCCCGAGAACATAAACTATTAAGAAGTGGGCCCCCAAGAACATAAACAGTTAAGAAGTTTGTCCTCGAGCCCATAAACAGTTAAGAAGTTGGCAATCGAGCCCATAAACAGTAAGGAAGTTGGCCCCTGAGCCCATAAACATTTAAGAAAACGGTCCCAGAGCCCATAAACAGTTAAAAAGCTGGCCCCTGAGCTAATAAACAGTTAAGAAGTTGGCCCCTGAGCCTATAAACATTTAAGAAGTTGGCCCCCGAGCCCATAAACAGTTATGAAGTGGGTCCCAAAGCCCATAAACAGTTAAGATGTTGGCCCTGAGCCCATAAACAGTTAAGAAGTTGGCCCCCGATTCCAAAAACTATTAAAAAGTTGGCTGTGAGCCAATAAATAGTTAAGAAGTTGGCCCCTAAGCCCATAAACAGTTAAGATGGTGGCCCCGAGCCCATAAACAATTAGGAAGATGGTCCACGAGCCCATAAACTGTAAAGAAGTTGGCCACCGGGCCCATAACCAATTAAGAAGTTGGCCAACGAGCTGATAAACAGTTAAGAAGTTGGCCCCCGAGCCCATAAACAGTTAGGAAGATGGTCCCTGAGCCGATAAATAGTTAAGAATTTGGCTCTGAGCCCATAAACAATTAAGAAGATGTTTTCCGAGCTCATAAATTATTAAGAAGATGGCCCCGAGCCCATAAAAAGTTAAGAATTTTGCCACCAAGACCATAAACAGTTAAGAAGTTGACCCCTGAGCCCATAAACAGTTAAGAAGACGGTCCCCGAGCACATAAACAGTTAAAAAGTTTGCCCCTGAGCCCATAAACAGATAAGAAGTTGGACCCTGAGCCCATAAACTATTAAGACGGTCCCTAAGCCCATAATCAGTTAAGAAGTTGGCCCCCATGCTAATAAATAGTTAAAAAAGACGGTTCCAGAGGAAATAAACAACTAAGAAGTTGGCACCCAAGCCCTTATACAGTTAAGAAGTTTGCCCCCGAGCCCATAAACAGTTAAGAAGTTTGCTCCCGAGCCTATAAACAGTTAAGAATTTAGCCCCCGAGCCCATAAACAGTTAAGAAGTTGGCCCCCCGAGCCAAAAAATGGTGAAGAATTTGGCCCTCGAGCTAATAAACAGTTAAGAAATTGGTCCCCGCGCCCATAAACCGTGAAGAAGTTGGGTCCCTGAGCCTGTAAATAGTTAAGAAGTTGGCCCCCCCCGAGTCCAATAATAGTGAAGAAGTTGGCCACCGATCCTATAACCAGTTAAGTATTTGGCCCCCGAGCCCAAAAATAGTGAAGAAGTTGGCCCTCTAGCCAATAAACAGTTAAGAAGTTGGCCCACGAGCCCAAAAATAGTGAAGAAGTTGGCCATCGAGCTAATAAACAGTTAAGAAGTTGGCCCCCGAGCTCAAAAATAGTGAAGAAGTTGGCCTTCGAGCCAATAAACAGTTAAGAAGTTGGCTCCTGAGTCCAAAAATAGTGAAGAAGTTGGCCCCAGAGCCTATAACCAGTTAAGAATTTGGCCCCCGAGCCCAAAAATAGTGAAGAAGTTGGCCCTCGAGCCAATAAACAGTTAAGAAGTTGGCCTCGAGCCCAAAAATAGTGAACAAATTGGCTCCTGGTTCATAAATAGTTAAGAAGTTGGCTCCCGAGCCCCAAAAAAGTGAAGAAGTTGGCCCTTGAGCCAATAAACACTTTAGAAGTTGGCTCCCGAGCCCACAAACTGTTAAAAAGGTGGCCCCTGAACCCATAACCAATTAAGAAGTTGGCCAACGAGCTGATAAACAGTTAAGAAGTTGGCCCCCGAGCCCATAAACAGTTAGGAAGATGGTCCCTGAGCCGATAAATAGTTAAGAATTTGGCTCTGAGCCCATAAACAATTAAGAAGATGTTTTCCGAGCTCATAAATTATTAAGAAGATGGCCCCGAGCCCATAAAAAGTTAAGAATTTTGCCACCAAGACCATAAACAGTTAAGAAGTTGACCCCTGAGCCCATAAACAGTTAAGAAGACGGTCCCCGAGCACATAAACAGTTAAAAAGTTTGCCCCTGAGCCCATAAACAGATAAGAAGTTGGACCCTGAGCCCATAAACTATTAAGACGGTCCCTAAGCCCATAATCAGTTAAGAAGTTGGCCCCCATGCTAATAAATAGTTAAAAAAGACGGTTCCAGAGGCCATAAACAACTAAGAAGTTGGCCCCCAAGCCCTTATACAGTTAAGAAGTTTGCCCCCGAGCCCATAAACAGTTAAGAAGTTTGCTCCCGAGCCTATAAACAGTTAAGAATTTAGCCCCCGAGCCCATAAACAGTTAAGAAGTTGGCCCCCCGAGCCAAAAAATTGTGAAGAATTTGGCCCTCGAGCTAATAAACAGTTAAGAAATTGGTCCCCGCGCCCATAAACCGTGAAGAAGTTGGGTCCCTGAGCCTGTAAATAGTTAAGAAGTTGGCCCCCCCCGAGTCCAATAATAGTGAAGAAGTTGGCCACCGATCCTATAACCAGTTAAGTATTTGGCCCCCGAGCCCAAAAATAGTGAAGAAGTTGGCCCTCTAGCCAATAAACAGTTAAGAAGTTGGCCCACGAGCCCAAAAATAGTGAAGAAGTTGGCCATCGAGCTAATAAACAGTTAAGAAGTTGGCCCCCGAGCTCAAAAATAGTGAAGAAGTTGGCCTTCGAGCCAATAAACAGTTAAGAAGTTGGCTCCTGAGTCCAAAAATAGTGAAGAAGTTGGCCCCAGAGCCTATAACCAGTTAAGAATTTGGCCCCCGAGCCCAAAAATAGTGAAGAAGTTGGCCCTCGAGCCAATAAACAGTTAAGAAGTTGGCCTCGAGCCCAAAAATAGTGAACAAATTGGCCCCTGGTTCATAAATAGTTAAGAAGTTGGCTCCCGAGCCCCAAAAAAGTGAAGAAGTTGGCCCTTGAGCCAATAAACACTTTAGAAGTTGGCTCCCGAGCCCACAAACTGTTAAAAAGGTGGCCCCTGAACCCATAAACAATTAAGAAGTTGGCCCCCGAGCCCATAAACAGTTAAGAAGTTGGCCCCCGAGCCCATAAACAGTTAAGAAGTTGGTCCCCGAGCCCCAAAATATTGAAGAAGTTGGCCCTCGAGCCAATAAACAGTTAAGAAGTTGGTCCCTGCGCCCATAAACAGTGAAGAAGTTGGCCCCCGAGCCCAGAAATAGTGAAGTTGGCCCTCGAGCTTATTGTTGTGAACCTGAACCCCGGTTCATTCCGAACACAGCGATTACACAACACATAACACCTTGCCTCAGCAACCGTTACTACCACCGTGTACTCCTACACACACCAGACCCTTGAGGCGTACCACTAGGTTTGTACTGGAACACAATGAATGAACATATGGAAGGTATTTAAAGGCCGTCGGGTTTTGTCATTTAATTACAAAGAATAGACTCTGACAAATAATACTATATTAATTAACATACTCTATTGGTCAATACACTTCCAATACCCATAGACCACTTGACCTCCGCGATCACCACACACACTCGTAACTTCCGCCTAAGTCCCTAATACGGAATGATTACTACAACGCTCCACACCCGGTTAGTCTTACATTCAATACTCACATACTGCAGACTTAACTTGGTCACTAAGATCACAACAGGCTCTCGCATAGCTGTCTGCTACACTTCGCTGCTGCCACAAACGGGGATCCAAAAGGACTTGCTCGTTCAACTTCCACAATCAGACTGCTTCCAGTCAGCCATGGCCTCAAACATTTCACCACACCTCTCAAGGAAGGTATAATCCGATTAACCTTATCCCTAGAGCGGTAATCTTGTTCCTAGAAGCCTGACGAAGAATAATTCCTCTTTCCAGGAATTATTAATTTGGCTAAACAGCTTCGGTCTTAATCCATTGACCTTTCTTAGATATGTGATCCATAGTCTGTCTACTTACATGTACTTTCAATCATCATTCGTTAAGTGTTGTAGTAATGATCCTCTAGCTAATAATTCCTACTAACTTGTGGATTACAACACCACTCCCCTCCTTAAACACGCATATGTCCCCATATGCATCATTGCAATGGTTCCATTAGTGCAAGGACCTGGAGGATGCACCCACCATATGTGTACAACTAAAAAATCATCCAATAAGTTCATCATACACACAATGAAATAAATTAAAATTTTCCCCGACATGACTCACAACACTTCTCCAACATATACATTATATTCACATCATAGCACAGGTAAAATAGTCTGTAATAATTTTTCCCATCTCCAACAATGCACATATACCTAAACTGCTGACATATAATTACATACAAACATAACCATAAAATTACATGGACCAGAATGCTGGCACTTAAACAGAAATTACACTAGTCATTAATATATACACAACACATATATATCTAAGGTTCTTCATCCTTAGTAACAAGTTAATAATTTAACATCTTGCCCTGTACTGTTGACATAAGGGCTTACAATGGTCACACAATGTTTCACTGGCCTCCTCCACAATTGGCAGCATCACTTCTCTTGTCTTCGTGTCCCATGGTTGCTAGGTCATAGATCCTCCATGACCCAGACAAAACCCAGGCTGTCCAGCCTGGTGAATGTTGTCAATGTCCCATCGTTGCTCTGAGCTAACGTGATCCTGGCCTCCAGAGCAACGGAGATTCCTACCCCAGGGTCATGTTCCCTTGGGTCTGTGCTGACGTCTCGTTCCAGGGCACCAATCCCAGAACGCTGTAGATCCCTCACAGCTCTCTGATCTAGGCCCATCCGCCCAGAGTGTGTCCACCTGTATTCACACCTTCCCGACCGCTGTACCTGCAAAATATTCCCTCGGAGCCCCCTGGCTCGATCCCATTATTACATAACCCCCTCGGCTCCTTACTCTCTCCCCGTATATAGCCTGAGCGCAGCTGCAAAACCATTGCAGCTGGCCCTTATCCCTGCTTTGATGTCAGGGGGCGAATTTCGCCTATAACGTCACGTTGGCTTCACTTCCACCCCCCTTTTTTTTCTAGAATAACTGAGTGTAGCCTCATAGCTTCCCTTCTACTCTACCTGAAGCTCTGTGACATGATCCCGGGGGACCTTCTCAAGCCTAACACTCAGTAATGGTGCCGATGAGGTAATATACAGTATATACATACACATACATTATCACAATAAATACCTCATTAAAATAATTTCACACTTATGTCACTAAAACATCATACTGCCACTGGCTCGCCTCTAGCGAGATTCCTGTAACAACTTAATAAGAAATTAGTAAATCTACTTCGCTCGTCCACTGCAACCACCAACACCTGAAATTTTGAAATTCTACCTTATAATCTTATCCATAAGACTTACCCACTCCGACACACCATCACCTCTGGTCAACCCAACCACTGATGACCTCATTATAACACCACACTCCATACCAGGCGTCCAAACGCCACAACACTACACCACCCACTACACATGCTACTCTACACCACACTCTACACACTACCCCACACTCTACAAAACTACCATGCCCATGCACCACTACACACCACACTCTACACACTACCCCACACTCTACAAAAACTACCATGTCCATGCACCACTCAACACCACACTCTACACACTACCCCACACTCTACACACTACCCCACACTCTACAAAACTACCATGCCCATGCACCACTCAACACCGCACTCTACACACTACCCCACACTCTACAAAAACTACCATGGCCATGCACTACTCTACAGTACATACTATGCTCCTTCTGTGTTCATGACCCCACGAGAGCGGGTCGGATAGCGATGTGTCACCGTCGCCTGTGGACCTTGTCCTCGGTCCTGCGAAGGCTGCTCTGTGTTATCTACCCTTGATTGCCAACTCCTCGTACCCCTACCTATGTTCTCAGCCGCTGGTGTGCTCTCCCCTGGCACACTCCCCGTAGGGTATGGCTCCTCACTTGCCTGACCGGTCAGTGTATAGACGCGGTCTGGGTGACAGGAGAACACGTGCCCTGTGTTTAGCACCTTAACCTTCACTTCTGCATTCTTTTTGCTAATTACCCGACATGGCCCCACAAACTTGGGTGCCAACTTACCTTCTGCCTGAGCGTGCATCTGCTTCACGAATACCCTATCACCTTCATTGATCACCTTTGCTTGGACCTTGTTCCGCGCATTATAATATGCCTCTGCTACCTCTGTCGACTTTCTTAAATGTAGTTTCACCAAGTCAAATGCCTTGGTTGCTCGCCTACAGACAACACTTTTGAAGTCTAACGCATAGCATGGCGGTTGCTTGCTTGTGAACGTCGTGAACGGAAGTCGGGGATCGAACCCATGCAACAAAAAATGCGGGGTTTCTCCCACCGACCTATTGAACGCCGTGTTGAGCGCCGACTCCACCATCGACAAACTCTGATCCCATGCAAGCACATCATCAGCAGCCAAATGCCGCAGAATACTGATTACTTCAGCATTGTGTCTTTCAACCAAACCATTCGCCGATGGTCGATATGCCAGCACTGGAGTATGTTTGAATTGATACACACTCGCGATGCTTTGAAATACTTGATTGATAAACTCTGACCCTTGGTCTGACACAACTTGTTGAGGAGCCCCAAACCTGGTTAACACACTTTCCACCATGGCCTGGGTCACATCCTCTGCCGACTTAGAACGGAGTGCACTCACCACAGTGAACCGTGTGAGTGCATCCACTGCTACAAATATGTACCTCGCCCCTGAATGAGCTTGTGGTAGCGGCCCAATGAGATCTATGTGTACTCTCTCGAAGGGAGTACTCACCTCCGGCCACCTACGCAAAGGTTCCGCCCCCAACCTATGTGCCTTGTACCTCAGACAACTGTCACAAGAGGCTACATAGACCTTGATATCTTTACCCATGGATGGCCAATAGAACCTTTGACGTGCCCTCTGCAACGTCTTGGACTCCCCTCCATGGCCTGCTGCTGGGATGTTATGACACAGATACATTGCAGTCCTCTGGAACTCCGGTGTCAAGACTGCCTGGTATACTGGTTCAGACCGTATACCCGAAACCCTACCAAGATGATACAACACCTCATCTTCAACCACAAACTCATCCACTGGGGCTGGAAGTGACTTCCTCAACTCCGCACGCTGACCCCTCAAAAACTTCCTTACCTCCCCCCACAGGGGGTGACCTTCCTGACTCCGTATCAACTCCCTCACATTCCACGACACATCTTCCTCCCCCCTTTCACTCACCACTGCTACATTGTGACACCTTGACAACGCGTCAGCGACCACATTACTTTTCCCTGGTACATGTTCAAAGTTTGTAATGTTAAACTCTGAGAGCGAGGTAACCCACCGTGCCAGTTGCTGACAAGGCTCCTTGGACTCGAACACATACTTAAGGGGTTTGTGATCGCTTCTGAGCCAAATTTCATGTCCAAGCAAGATGTACCGGTTCCGTTGTAATATGAATGTGATCGCTAGCGCTTCCCTCTCAATCGTACTATAGTTCCTCTCTGCAGGACATAGTACTCGTGAACAAAATGCAATGGGACGCTCCCGTCCTCGCTCATCCACCTGAGCTACCACACCACCTATCGCTGCGCCAGAAGCATCCGCATACACCAGAAATGGTTTGCTAAAATCTGGGTGCGCCAAGATACTGCGAGAGCTGACAGCAGCCCTCAGTACCTGGAACGCCTGCTGTTCTTCCTTCCCCCACACGAACTTTGCAAGTCCACTGATCTGATGTAATGGTCTTGCAATTTTTGAAAAATCTTTAATAAATCGCCGATAATAGCTAACCAACCCCAGGAAAGATTTGCACTCTTTCTTGTTCTGTGGAACTGGGAACTCTTGAATATCCCTGGTTTTATCTGGCAATGGACTGATACCCATCCGGCCCACTGTATGACCCAAGAATGTTACCGATTCTCCAAAAAAACTGCATTTTTCGAAATTCACTTTGAGGTTGTGTGACCTCAGCCTTAGCAAGAGTTTCCTCAAATTATGCATGTGCTCCTCTAATGACTTTCCCAGCACGATTACGTCATCGAGGTACAGCAACGCTGTGGGACCTATCAACCCCGATAATACACTCATCATTAGCCTACTGAACACAGCAGGTGCTGACTTCAACCCGAAAGGAAGTCGTTTATATTGCCAGAGCTCGTTGCACGCACTAAACGCTGTGACTTCCCTCGACTCTTCCTCCAGCGGTATCTGGTGATACCCACTGAGTAGGTCTAATGTGGTAAAATATTGTGTACCCTTCAAGTGTGTCAATGTGTCCTGTATGTTAGGTAATGGGTATGCTTCGTCCTTCGTCAGCTTGTTTATTCTGCGGAAATCTACGCATAACCTCACTCCCCCATTCTTTTTCCTGACTACTACGAGAGGGCTGTGCCACGGTGAACTGGATGGTTCAATGATATCATGCTCCCTTAGCTGGCTTATCTCCTCTTTCACCTCCCTCTGGTGTGCCACTGGTATGCTATATGCTCTCGTATATACTGGATGTGCGCCCTCTACGTCAATTCTATGTGCTCCTTGAGTAATGCACCCTGGGGGTTCCCCTCTCAACGCAAAAACATCCGGGAACTCCCTGACTAAGCCCCTTAAGGCTTCCTTAACCTCCCTTTCCATGGACATCCTATCCACTATTCCCATTAATTTATCCATTCTATCCTCATCGCCCTCACTCTGACTTACTGACATGGCTGCAATAATCTCCTCCACAGGGTGCCCCCACGCTACCTGTGTATGCCTACTCAAGGTGACTGGCCACCGAGAGGGATTAAAAACCCTCAAACGAATTACCCCTTCATTTATGTCTTCAATAGTCTCCATTATCACCAACCCTGCTGGATTATCCAATGGCTCAATTTGCACAACGTCTACTCCCTTGGCTTTACATGCCATTTTAATCACTAAGGACGCTTCTCCCGGAATGGTGACATCCTTGGGTACCGTGACTGCCCACTGTATATTCTGGTCCCCAGCCGAGTTACCACAGTTACCCCTCACTACTGCTACTCCTTCTCTACTCCTCACCTTGTTAACGTCTACCGCTTGACCCCCACATACCAATTTATTCCCCCTTGCGCTGAACGCTATGGTACATGAGTATTTTTCGAGGAAATCAATTCCCAAGATAATGTTGGTATGTTTCAGCCCTATATCCTGTATTACTACAAAACTATGTTTAAACCATCTATCTTCTAGCTGGAAATCCACAGTTGTCTCTCCCAACACCCGCAACGCATTATCCCCCACCGCCGTTAATCTCCTGTTGTTAGGTATCAGCCTGACGTCTGATCCTAACACGCTGCGACTCATGATGGACACGGAAGCACCGGTGTCCACCAAGGCTGTATAGATAGTGCCCTTTAACCGTAAATGCACCTTTATGGGATGACCCGACCCGACGGTACACAACCACTGTCCGCCACCCCCTACTGTACACACTGGGTAATTAGGCGGAACAAAAAGCTTACACTGCCAGGCCAAGTGACCACCGTCACCACACAGCTTACACACTTTTGTCTGCTTAGGTCGTTCTGGCTCGTGTTTACCTGCAGTGTACCCCGTTCCCCGGGGATACCCTCTACCGGTACCCTGGTTCTGGTGGTACATTCCTGTTGCTCCCTGAGCAGGCGTGTATCGTGGTGGAGCAGGAGTGAACCTGCCTCCACGTGCCCCTTGATTATAGCCTCCTCGCTGCCCACGAGTACCCTGATGGGGTCCCCACGACACCCCACTCGTATTGTGTCCCTGGAACACCCTTGGCTCCCAGCCCTTATTATTGTTACGTCGAGGAGCACCTCGCCCCTTGCCCTTGGAATGTGTGACCCCCGCCGCGGGTCCATCCTCCACTGGCTGAGCTACTGGGGCCCAGAGCTGAGCCTGTCTCTCTTGCGTGTCTGCAAGATTTGCCTGTTCCTTAGGGGACACTTCTTTGAAAATGTCATCCTCTGTCAGTTTATGTGTCGGGCTATTCTCCGCCCAAAACACTGCATGTTTCACCGCTTCCTTAAAAGACTTAGCTTCCCTGCAGTGTAACGCACTTTCCCGCGGTAATGCACCGAAAAAAACACTCCGTTGCATAGAATCTCTTACTACCCCCGTGAACTGCGTTTCCGTCCGCTCAATCACATCACCCAAGAGTCTTATTCTATGGCCAAACGCCCTTAATTGTTCCCCTGGTTCTCGTTTAAGTGCAGCTAACTGAGCCTTTAGTTCTACTGCATCGTGCTGCACATCGTAATGATCTATCAGTTCCTGCTTAAACTCGCTATAACTATTTATTTCTCTAATTTCCGCCGAGTTGAGCAGGGTCTTTGCTTCCCCTTTCACCTTGGAATATGCCAATGCAATCTTTGCCTGATCCGACCATGACCCCACACTAGTCGCCTTCTCTAGAGCAAAGAAAAATGTTCTAATATCCGTCAGTAACTGACCTTTCGAATCCCGTTTGGCGCCCCAAAACGTGGGTATGTCTCCATATACTTTAGGTCCTGCGTTAGTCGTCTCATGCGTGCTCAACACATTTTTCAACCACTGTGCAACCTGCCCAATTGTCTCTGACGCTGCCGCCTGCGCCGTAAGCAACGCCGCCGTGTTATCACCACTCTCACCCTGACCGACATTACTCGTGGCCTGGCCACTGGCGCCCCTATAACTACCCGTACCCGTCATGGCTACTCGCCCCTTATGTGCTCGTGTATGAACCAGCTTGACGCTTTACCGTACAGTAACCTTACTTGGCCTTATTCCCATAATCTCACTAGAATCACTTATAATTTTAAGCCTCCATTAACAACGTCACTTATCAGTTATCCACACTACTGTTTCCACCCCTTAGGGGACCTTTCCCTGCCGCACAACGTGGCCACTCCACTTGGCCACACACCTTGGCCCCACACCCCACTATGGGCACTCACTGGCCCACACACCTTCCCTTCCTCACTCCAATATCCACCGTTCTGAACACAACCCGACGTCTACCAATTCCCGAACATTCCCTCACCAACTAAACCAGTAACACACTACCTTCATCTCTCAAAGTGTTCCAAACCTGTTTGCGCTGCCACCAAATATGTTGTGAACCTGAACCCCGGTTCATTCCGAACACAGCGATTACACAACACATAACACCTTGCCTCAGCAACCGTTACTACCACCGTGTACTCCTACACACACCAGACCCTTGAGGCGTACCACTAGGTTTGTACTGGAACACAATGAATGAACATATGGAAGGTATTTAAAGGCCGTCGGGTTTTGTCATTTAATTACAAAGAATAGACTCTGACAAATAATACTATATTAATTAACATACTCTATTGGTCAATACACTTCCAATACCCATAGACCACTTGACCTCCGCGATCACCACACACACTCGTAACTTCCGCGTAAGTCCCTAATACGGAATGATTACTACAACGCTCCACACCCGGTTAGTCTTACATTCAATACTCACATACTGCAGACTTAACTTGGTCACTAAGATCACAACAGGCTCTCGCATAGCTGTCTGCTACACTTCGCTGCTGCCACAAACGGGGATCCAAAAGGACTTGCTCGTTAAACTTCCACAATCAGACTGCTTCCAGTCAGCCATGGCCTCAAACATTTCACCACACCTCTCAAGGAAGGTATAATCCGATTAACCTTATCCCTAGAGCGGTAATCTTGTTCCTAGAAGCCTGACGAAGAATAATTCCTCTTTCCAGGAATTATTAATTTGGCTAAACAGCTTCGGTCTTAATCCATTGACCTTTCTTAGATATGTGATCCATAGTCTGTCTACTTACATGTACTTTCAATCATCATTCGTTAAGTGTTGTAGTAATGATCCTCTAGCTAATAATTCCTACTAACTTGTGGATTACAACACTTATAACCAGTTAAGAATTTGGCCCCCGAGCCCAAAAATAGTGAACATGTTGGCCCTCGAGCCAATAAACATTGAAGAAGTTGGCCCCCGAACAGTTAAACAGGTTAGAAGTTGGCCTCCGAACAGTTAAACAGATAAGAAGTTTGCCCCTGAGCCCATAAACAGCTAAGAAGACGGTCCCCATGCCTAAAAAAAAGAAGTTGGCCCCTAGCCCACAAAAAGTTAAGAGGTGGGTCCTCGAGCCCATAAACAGTTAAGAAGTTGGCAATCGAGCCCATAAACAGTTAAGAAGTTGGCCCCTGAACCCATAAAAATGTAAGAAAACGGTCCCCGAGCCCATAAACAGTTAAGATGCTGGCCCCTTGAGCTAATAAACAGTTAAGAAGTTGGCCCCGAGCCCATAAACAGTTAAGAAGTTGGCCCGAGCCTATGAACAGTAAAGAAGTTGGCCCCCCGAGCCCATAAACAGTTAAGAAGATGGTCTCCGAGCCCATAAACAGTAAAGAAGTTGGCCCCCAACCCCCATAAACAATTAAGAAGATGGTCCCTGAGCATATAACTATTAACAAGTGGGAGCCCGATCCCATAAACAGTTAAGAAGTTTGTCCTCGAGCCCCATATACAGTTAAGAATTTAGCCCCTGAGCCCATAAGCAGTGCAGAAATTGGCCCCTGACCCCATAAAAAGCTAAGAAGACGGTACGTAAGCCCTTAATCAGTTAAGAAGTTGGCCCCCAAGCATATAAACAGTTAAGAATTTGGCACCCGAGCCAATAAACAGTTAAGAAGTAGGCCCAGAGCCCATAAACAGTTAAGAAGTTGGCCCCTGAGCTATAAACAGTGAAGAAGTTGGCCCCCGAGCCCATAAACAGTTAAGAAGATGGCCCCTGAGCCCATAAACGGTAAAGAAATTGGACCCCGAACAGTTAAACAGTTAAGAAGTTGGCTTCTAGCCCATATGCAGTGAAGAAGTTGGCCCCCCCGAGACCACAAACAGTGAAGAAGTTGGCCCTTCGAGCCCATAAACGTTGAAGAAGTTGGCCCCCGAACAGTTAAACAGTTAAGAAGTTGGCCCCCGAACTGTTAAACAGTTAAGAAGCTTGCCCCCGAGTCCATAAACAGTTAAGAAGACAGTCCCCGACCTAATAAACAGTTAAGAAGTTGGCCCCCGAGCCTGTAAACAGTTAAGAAGTTGGCCCCCAAGCCCATAAACTATTAAGAAGTTGGCCTCCGAGCCCATAAACAGTTAAGACGTGGATTCCCGCGCCCATAAAGAGTTAGGATGTTGGCCCTGAGCCCATAAACAGTGAAGAAGTTGGCGCCCGATTCAAAAAACTATTTAAAAGTTGGCCCTGAGCAAATAAATAGTTAAGAAGTTGGCCCCTAAGCCTATAAACAGTGAGGAAGGTGGCCCCGGGCCCATAAACAATTAAGAAGATGGTCCCCGAGCCCATAAACTATAAAGAAGTTGGCCACTGAGCCGATATACAGTTAAGAAGTTGGCCCCAGAGCCCATAATCAGTCAGGAAGATGGTCCCCGAGCCTATAAATAGTTAAGAATTTGGCCCCGAGCCCATAAACAATAAGGAAGACGTTTTCCGAGCCCATAAATTACAAAGAAGTCGTTCCCGAGCCCATAAACAGTTAAGAAGTTGGCCCCCGAGCCCAGAAACAATTAAGAAGTTGGCCCCCGAGCCCATAAACAGTTAAGAACTTTGCCCCTGAGCCCATAAACAGTTAAGAAGTTGGCCCACGAGCCAACAACAGTTAAGAAGTTGGCCACAGTGCCCAAGAACAATTAAGAAGATGGCTCCGAGCACCTGAAAAGTTAAGAAGCTTTCCACCGAGCCCATAAACAGTTATAAAGTTGGCCCCGACCCCATAAACACTTAGGAAGTTTGCGCCCGAGCCCATAATCAGTTAAGAAGTTGACCTCCGAGCCCATAAACAGTTAAGAAGTTGCCCCAGTGCCCATAAACTCTTAAGAAGATGGCCCCGAGTAAATAAAAAGATAAGAAGTTTGCCACCGAGCCCATAAACAGTTAAGAAGATGACCCCTGAGCCCATAAAAAGCTAAGAAGACGGTCCGTAAGCCCTTAATCAGTTAAGAGGTTGGCCCCCGAGTCCATAAACAGTTAAGAAGTTGGCCCCCGAGCCCATAAACAGTTATGAAGTTTGCCCCCGAGCCCATAAACAGTTAAGAAGTTGGCCACCGAGTCCATAAACAGTTAAGAAGTTGGCCCCCGAGCCCAAAAATAGTAAAGAAGTTGGCCTCCGAGCCCATAAACATTTAAGAAGTTGGCCCACGAGACCATAAATAGTTAAGAAGTTGGCCTAGAGCCCATAAACAGTGAAGAAGGTGGCCCTCGACCCCATAAATAGTTAGGAAGTTGGCCCCCGAGACCAAAAATAGTGAAGAAATTGGCCCTCAAGCCAATAAACACTTAAGAAGTTGGCTCCCGAGCCCACAAACTGTTAAGAAGTAGGCCCCTGAACCCATAAACCATTAAGAAGTTGGCCCCCAAGCCCAAAAATATTGAAGAAGTTGGCTCCGGAGCCAAAAATAGTGAAGAAGTTGGCCCTTGAGCCAATAAACACTTTAGAAGTTGGCTCCCGAGCCCACAAACTTTTAAAAAGTTGGCCCTGAACCCTTAAACAATAAAGAAGTTGGCCCAAACCCATAAACAGATAAGAAATTTGCCCTTGAGCCAATAAACACTTAAGAAATTGGCCCCCAACCCCGAAAACTGTTAAGAAGTTAGCCCCTGAACCCATAAACAGTGAAGAAGTTGGCCCCCGAGCCCATAAACAGTTAAGAATTGGCCCCCGAGCCCATAAACAGTTAAGAAGTTGGCCCTCGAGCCAATAAACAGTTAAGAAGATGGTCCCCGCGCCCATAAACAGTGAAGAAGTTGGGCCCCTGAGCCCGTAAATAGTTAGGAAGTTGGCCCTCCGAGTGCAATAATAGTGAAGAAGTTGGCCCTCGAGCCAATAAACAGTTAAGAAGTTGGCCTCGAGCCGCAAAATAGTGAAGAAGTTGGCCCATGATTCATAAATAGTTAAGAAGTTGGCCCTCGAACCCATAAACAGTTAAGAAGTTGGCTCCCGAGCCCATAAACTGTTAAGAAGTTGGCCCCCGCGCCCAAAAATAGCGAAGAAGTTGGCCCTCGAGTCAATAAACAGTTAAGAATTTGGGCCCCAAGCTTAAAAATAGTGAAGAAGTTGGCCTTCGAGCCAATAAACTGTTAAGAAGTTGGCCCCTGAGCCCAAAAATAGTGAAGACGTTGGCCCCATAGCCTATAACCAGTAGAGAATTTGGCCCCTGAGCCCCAAAAAAGTGAAGAAGTTGGCCCGTCGAGCCAATAAACAGTTAAGAAGGTGGCCCCCCCGAGCCAAAAATAGTGAAGAAGTTGGCCCTCGAGCCAATAAAAAGTTAAGAAGATGGGCCCGAGCCCAAAAATAGTGAAGAAGTTGGCCACTGGTTCATAAATAGTTAAGAAGTTGGCTCCGGAGCCCAAAAATAGTGAAGAAGTTGGCCCTTGAGCTAATAAACACTTTAGAAGTTGGCTCCCGAGCCCACAAACTGTTAAAAAGTTGGCCCCTGAACCCATAAACAATTAAGAAGTTGGCCCCGATCCCATAAACAGTTAAGAAGTTGGCCCCTCGGGCCAATAAACATTGAAGAAGTTGGCGCCCGAACAGTTAAACAGTGAAGAAGTTGGCCCCCGAACTGTTAATCAGTTAAGAAATTTGCCTTTGAGCCCATAAACAGTTAAGAAGACGGTCCCCGAGCCCAAAAACAATAATGAAGTTAGCCGCTAGCCCATAAAAAGTTAAAAAGTGGTCACCGAGCCCATAAACTGTTAAGAAGGCGGCCCCCGAGCACATAAACAGTTACGAAGGTAGCCCCCGAGCACATAAACAGTTAAGAAGCTGGCACCCGAGCCCATACACAGTGAAGAAGTTGGCCCCCGAGCCCATAAACAGTTAAGAAGTTGGCCCCGAGCCCATAAACAGTTAAGAAGTTGGTCCCCGAGCTAATAAACCGTTATAAAGTTGACCCCCGAGCCTATGAACAGTTAAGAAGGTGGCCCCCGAGCCCCATAAACAATTATGAAGATGGTCCCCGAGCCCATAAACTATTAAGAAGTGGGCCCCTGAGCCCATAAACAGATAAGAAGGTGGCCCCTTCGCCCATAAACAGTAAAAAAGACGGTCCCAGAGCCCATAAACAGTTAAGAAGTTGGCGCCCGAGCCCGTAAACAGTTAAGAAGTTGGCCCCGAACCAAAAAACAGTTAAGAAGTTGGCCCCCGAGCCCAAAAACAGTTAAGAAGTTGGCCCCCGAGCCCATAAACAATTAGGAAGATGGCCCCGAGCCCATAAACAGTTAAGAAGTTTGCCCCCGAGCCAATAAACAGTTAAGAAGTTTGTCCTCGTGCCCATAAACAGATAAGAAGTTGGCCCCTGAGCTATAAACAGTGAAGAAGTTGGCCCCCGAGCCCATAAACAGTTAAGGGGGCATATCGTTATAAATCGTTATAAATTAAAAGTTGTTCAATTTGCTTACAAATTTATTTATGAAATGGTTATACAAAGGGCTGCAACTGGTCCAAGTTTCACCATCACACCCTAAACAAAAAAGGAGAAAAAAAATACACAACATATTATGCAACGATTTTTCAACATTTTCAAATAATTTCAGGGAACACATGTTTCAACTAAAATCCTTTCTATAACACTCAGATATTAAAATTAGCACATAATAAAGGATTGTTGTGAGTAGTTTTATCAAAAAAGTGTTTAGTGCAATAATATAATTATTCAAAGTTACCCTTCCAAAAATATGCAATATATGATGTTTATAAATTTTTATAAAATCAACAAATGGACTTTGCACTAAAATGTCAACAACATACTTTAGAAGCACAACATCTACATATAAGGTGTAATGTGCATGTAAATTGATTAATAAATGAAAGCTATGAAGTTCTTTGAAGTTGTAAATTACTTTCCTGAGTAAAATAAAGATCAAAGTTCGGCCACCTGTAGCTGAGCTTGACTTCGACAGATTTCGTTCATAATTGGCACTCTTACAGATAGGCATTCATTGAGCAAGGTGTGCAAGTTTCATGCAAATCCCTTGATAACAAACGAAAAAAAAATTGGCCAAAAAAAAGAAGAAAAAAAGAAAAAAAAAATTTACATGTAAATATATTGCACATACATATTACAATTATTACAAGAGTTTGTGCTTCTACAGCACATAGACATTTTAGTTGACACATGTGTTCCCTGAGATTATTTGAGAATGTTGAACATTCGTTGCATAATACGTTGTGTATTTTTTTCTCCTTTTCTGTTTAGGGTGTGATGGTGAAACTTGGACCAGTTGCAGCCCTTTCTATAACCATTTCATAAATAAATTTATAAGCAAATTGAACAACTTTTAATTTATAACGATTTATAACGATATGTCCCCTTAAGAAGATGGGCCCTGAGCCCATAAACGGTGAAGAAATTGGACCCCGAACAGTTAAACAGTTATGAAGTTGGCTCCTAGCCCATATACAGTGAAGAAGTTGGCCCCCCCGAGACCACAAACAGTGAAGAAGTTGCCCCTTCGAGCCCATAAACGTTGAAGAAGTTGGCCACCGAACAGTTAAACAGTTAAGAAGTTGGCCCCCGAACTGTTAAACAGTTAAGAAGTTTGCCCCCGAGTCCATAAACAGTTAAGAAGACAGTCCCCGACCTAATAAACAGTTAAGAAGTTGGCCCCCGAGCCTGTAAACAGTTAGGAATTTGGCCCCCGAGCCCATAAACTATTAAGAAGTTGGCCCCGAGCCCATAAACAGTTAAGACGTGGATTCCCGCGCCCATAAAGAGTTAAGATGTTGGCCCTGAGCCCATAAACAGTGAAGAAGTTGGCCCCCGATTCAAAATACTATTTAAAAGTTGGCCCTGAGCAAATAAATAGTTAAGAATTTGGCCCCTAAGCCTATAAACAGTGAGGAAGGTGGCCCTGGGCCCATAAACAATTAAGAAGATGGTCCCCGAGTCCATAAACTTTAAAGAAGTTGGCCACTGAGCCGATATACAGTTAAGAAGTTGGCCCCCGAGCCCATAAACAGTCAGGAAGATGGTCCCCGAGCCTATAAATAGTTAAGGATTTGGCCCCGAGCCCATAAACAATTAAGAAGATGTTTTCCGAGCCCATAAATTACAAAGAAGTCGTTCCCGAGCCCATAAACAGTTAAGAAGTTGGCCCCCGAGCCCATAAACAGTTAAGAAGTTGGCCCCCGAGCCCATAAAGAGTTAAGAAGTTGGCCCCCGAGCCCATAAACAGTTAAGAACTTTGCCCCTGAGCCCATGAACAGTTAAGAAGTTGGCCCACGAGCCAACAACAATTAAGAAGTTGGCCACAGTGCCCAAGAACAATTAAGAAGATGGCTCCGAGCACCTAAAAAGTTAAGAAGTTTTCTACCGAACCCATAAACAGTTATGAAGTTGGCCCCGAGCCCATAAACATTTAGAAAGTTTGCGCCCGAGCCCATAATCAGTTAAGAAGTTGACCTCCAAGCCCATAAACAGTTAAGACGTGGATTCCCGCGCCCATAAAGAGTTAAGATGTTGCCCCTGAGCCCATAAACAGTTAAGAAGTTGGCCCACGAGCCAACAACAGTTAAGAAGTTGGCCACAGTGCCCAAGAACAATTAAGAAGATGGCTCCGAGCACCTAAAAAGTTAAGAAGTTTTCCACCGAACCCATAAACAGTTATGAAGTTGGCCCCGAGCCCATAAACAGTTAGAAAGTTTGCGCCCGAGCCCATAATCAGTTAAGAAGTTGACCACCGAGCCCATAAACAGTTAAGAAGTTGACCCCTGAGCCAATAAAAAGCTAAGAAGACGGTCCCTAAGCCCTTAATCAGTTAAGAAGTTGGCCCCCGAGCCCATAAACAGTTAAGAAGTTTGCCCCCGAGCCCATAAACAGTTAAGAATTTAGCCCCTGAGCCCATAAACAGTGCAGAAATTGGCCCCCGATCCCATAAATAGTTAAGAAGTTGGCCACCGAGTCCATAAACAGTTAAGAAGTTGGCCCCCGAGCCCAAAAATAGTAAAGAAGTTGGCCTCCGAGCCCATAAGCATTTAAGAAGTTGGCCCACGAGACCATAAATTTTTTTTTTTGAGATATATACAGGAGTTGTTACATTCTTGTACAGCCACTAGTACGCGTAGCGTTTCGGGCAGGTCCCTGGAATACGATCCCCTGCCGCGAAGAATCGTTTTTAAAATCTAAATAGTTAAGAAGTTGGCCTAGAGCCCATAAACAGTGAAGTTGGTGGCACTCGACCCCATAAATAGTTAGGAAGTTGGCCCCCGAGCCCAAAAATAGTGAAGAAGTTGGCCTCCGATCCCATAAATAGTTGAGAAGTTGGCTTCCGAGCCCAAAAAGAGTAAAGAAATTGGCCCTCAAGCCAATAAACACTTAAGAAGTTGGCCCCCGAGCCCACAAACTGTTAAGAAGTAGGCCCCTGAACCCATAAACAATTAAGAAGTTGGCCCCCGAGCCCAAAAATATTGAAGAAGTTGGCTCCGGAGCCAAAAATAGTGAAGAAGTTGGCCCTTGAGCCAATAAACACTTTAGAAGTTGGCTCCCGAGCCCACAAACTTTTAAAAAGTTGGCCCCTGAACCCTAAAACAATAAAGAAGTTGGCCCAAACCCATAAACAGTTAAGAAATTGGCCCTCGAGCATATAAACACTTAAGAAATTGGCCCCCAAGCCCGAAAACTGTGAAGAAGTTGGCCCCTGAACCCATAAACAGTGAAGAAGTTGGCCCCCGAGCCCATAAACAGTTAAGAATTGGCCCCCGAGCCCATAAACAGTTAAGAAGTTGGCCCTCGAGCCAATAAACAGTTAAGAAGATGGTCCCCGTGCCCATAAACAGTGAAGAAGTTGGGCCCTTGAGCCCGAAAATAGTTAAGAAGTTGGCCCCCCAAGTGCAATAATAGTGAAGAAGTTGGCCCTCGAGCCAATAAACAGTTAAGAAGTTGGCCTCGAGCCGCAAAATAGTGAAGAAGTTGGCCCATGATTCATAAATAGTTAAGAAGTTGGCCCTCGAGCCCATAAACAGTTAAGAAGTTTGCTCCCGAGCCCATGAACTGTTAAGAAGTTGGCCCCTGCACCCAAAAATAGCGAAGAAGTTGGTCCTCGAGTCAATAAACAGTTAAAAATTTGGGCTCCGAGCTTAAAAATAGTGAAGAAGTTGGCCTTCGAGCCAATAAACTGTTAAGAAGTTGGCCCCTGAGTCCAAAAATAGTGAAGACGTTGGCCCCAGAGCCTATAACCAGTTAAGAATTTGGCCGCTGAGCCGAAAAAAAGTGAAGAAGTTGGCCCGTCGAGCCAATAAACAGTTAAGAAGGTGGCCCCCCGAGCCAAAAATAGTGAAGAAGTTGGCCCTCGAGCCAATAAACAGTTAAGAAGATGGGCCCGAGCCCAAAAATAGTAAAGAAGTTGGCCACTGGTTCATAAATAGTTAAGAAGTTGGCTACGGAGCCCAAAAATAGTGAAAAAGTTGGCCCTTGAGCTAATAAACACTTTAGAAGTTTGCTCCCGAGCCCACAAACTGTTAAAAAGTTGGCCCCTGAACCCATAAACAATTAAGAAGTTGGCCCCGATCCCACAACAGTTAAGAAGTTGGCCCCTCGGGCCCATAAACATTGAAGAAGTTGGCTCCCGAACAGTGAAGAAGTTGGCCCCCGAACTGTTAAACAGTTAAGAAATTTGCCTTTGAGCCCATAAACAGTTAAGAAGACGGTCCCCGAGCCCAAAAACAATAATGAAGTTAGCCCCTGGCCCATATAAAGTTAAGAAGTGGGTCACCGAGCCCATAAACTGTTAAGAAGTTGGTCCCCGAGCTAATAAACAGTTATGAAGTTGGCCCCGAGCCTATAAACAGTTAAGAAGGCGGCCCCCTGAACCCATAAACAATTAGGAAGATGGCCCCCGAGCCCATAAACAGTGAAGAAGGTAGCCCCCGAGCACATAAACAGTTAGGAAGTTGGTCCCCAAGCTAATAAACCGATATAAAGTTGACCTCCGAGCCTATGAACAGTTAGGAAGGTGGGCCCCGAGCCCAATAAACAATTACGAAGATGTCCCCGAGCCCATAAACTATTAAGAAGTGGCCCCTGAGCCCATAAACAGATAAGAAGGTGGCCCCTGCGCCCATAAACAGTAAAAAAGACGGTCCCAGAGCCCATAAACAGTTAAGAAGTTGGCGCCCGAGCCCGTAAACAGTTAAGAAGTTGGCCCCGAACCTAAAAACAGTTAAGAAGTTGGCCCCCGAGCCCAAAAACAGTTAAGAAGTTGGACCCCGAGCCCATAAACAATTAGGAAGATGGCCCCGAGCCCATAAACAGTTAAGAAGTTTGCCCCCGAGCCAATAAACAGTTAAAAAGTTGGTCCTCGTGCCCATAAACAGATAAGAAGTTGGCCTCTGAGCCCATAAACTGTAAAGAAGACGGTCCCCAAGCCCATAAAAAGTTAAGAAGTTGGTCCCCGAGCTAATAAACAGTTATGAAGTTGGCCCCCGAGCCTATATACAGTTAAGAAGTTGGCCCCTGATCCCATAAATAATTAAGAAGATGGGCCCCCCGAGCCCATAAACAGTTAAGAAGTTGGACCCAATGGCCATAAACAGCTAAGAAGTGGGCCCCCGAGCCCATAAACAATGAGGAAGTGTGCCTAGAGCCCATAAAGAGTTAAGAAGTTGGCCCCCGAGCCCATAAAAAGTGAAGAAGTTGGCCCCCAAGCATATAAACAGTTAAGAAGTTGGCACCCGAGCCAATAAACAGTTAAGAAGTAGGCCCAGAGCCCATAAACAGTTAAGAAGTTGGCCCCTGAGCTATAAACAGTGAAGAAGTTGGCTCCCGAGCCCAAAACTGTTAAAAAGTTGGCCCCTTAACCCATAAGTAATTAAGAAGTTGGCCCCGAGCCCATAAACAGTTAAGAAGTTGGCGCCCGCGCCAATAAACAGTGAAGAAGTTGGCCCCTGAGCCCGTAAATAGTTAAGAAGTTGGCCCCCCCCCCCCGAGTTCAAAAATAGTGAAGAAGTTGGCCCCTGAGCCTATAACCAGTTAAGAATTTGGCCCCCGATCCCAAAAATAGTGAAGAAGTTGGCCATCGAGCCAATAAACAGTTAAGAAGTTGGCCCCCCGAGTCAAAAATAGTGAATAAGTTGGCCCTCGAGCCAATAAACAGTGAAGAAGTTGGCTCCCGAGCCCACAAACTGTTAAAAAGTTGACCCCTTAACCCATAAACAATAAAACAATAAAGAAGTTGGCCCCGAGCCCATAAAAAGTTAAGAAGTTGGGGCCCGCGCCCATAAACAGTGAAGAAGTTGTCCCCTGAGCCCGTAAGTAGTTAAAAGGTTGCCCCCCCCCCCGAGTTCAAAAATAGTGAAGAAGTTGGCCCCCGAGCCCATAAACATTGAAGAAGTTGGCCCCTAGCCCATAAAAAGTTAAGAAGTGCGTCCCCGAGCCCATAAGCTGTTAAGAAGTTGGTCCCCGAGCTAATAAACAGTTATGAAGTTGGCCCCCGAGCCTATAAACAGTTAAGAAGGTGGCCCCTGAACCCATAAACAATTAAGAAGATGGCCCCCGAGCCCATAAACAGTTAAGAAGTTGGCCCCCGAGCCTATAAACAGTGAAGAAGGTAGCCCCCGAGCACATAAACAGTTAAGAAGTTGGCACCCGAGCCCATACACAGTGAAGAAGTTGGCCCCGAGCCCATAAACAGTAAAGAAGTTGGCCCTCCGAGCCCATAAACAGTTAAGAAGATGGTCCCCGAGCCCATGAACAGTTAAGAAGATGGCCCCTGAGCCAATAAACGGTGAAGAAATTTAACCCTGAACACTTAAACAGTTAAGAAGTTGGCCCCGAGCCCATAAGCAGTAAAGAAGTTGGCCCCTGAGCTATAAACAGTGAAGAAGTTGGCCCCCGAGCCCGTAAACAGTTAAGAAGATGGCCCCTGAGCCCATAAACAGTTAAGAAGTTGGCCCCTGAGCTATAAACAGTGAAGAAGTTGGCCACCGAGCCCGTAAACAGTTAAGAAGATGGCCCCTGAGCCCATAAACAGTGAAGAAATTGGACCCTGAACAGTTAAACAGTTAAGAAGTTGGCCCCGAGCCCATATACAGTGGAGAAGGTTGCCCCCCCCGGACCATAAACAGTGAAGAAGTTGGCCCTTCGAGCCCATAAACATTGAAGAAGTTGGCCCCCGGAGAGTTAAACAGTTAAGAAGTTGGCCCCCGAACAGTTAAACAGTTAAGAAGACGGTCCCCGAGCCCAAAAACAATTAAGAAGTTGGCCCCTAGCCCATAAAAAGTTAAGAAGTTAGTCCCCGAGCTAATAAACAGTTAAGAAGATGGCCCCGAGCTCATTAACAGTTAAGAAGTTGGCCCCCGAGCCTATAAACAGTGAAGAAGGTGGCCCCCGAGCACATAAACAGTTAAGAATTTGACACCCGAGCCCATGCACAGTGAAGAAGTTGGCCCCCAGGCCCATTAACAGTTAAGAAGTTGGCCCCGAGCCCATAAACAGTTAAGAAGATGGTCCCCGAGCTCATAAGCAGTTAAGAAGTTGGCCCTTGAGCCCCATTAAAAATTAGGAAGACGGTCCCCGAGTCCATAAACTATTAAAAAGTGGGCCCCCGAGCCCATAAAAAGTTAAGAAATTTGTCCTCGAGCCCATAAACAGTTAAGAAGGTGCAATCGAGCCCATAAACAGTTAAGAAGTTGGCCCCTGAGCCCATAAACAGTTAAGAAAACGGTGCCAGAACCCATAAACAGTTAAGAAGATGGCCCCGAGCTAATAAACAGTTAAGAAGCTGGCCCCGAGCCTATAAACAGTTAAGAAGTTGGCCCCCGAGCCCATAAACTATTAAGAAGTTAGCCCCCGAGCTCATAAACAGTTAAGAAGTGGATCCCCGAGCCCATAAACAGTTAAGATGTTGGCCTTGAGCCCATAAACAGTGAAGAAGTTGGCCCCCGATTACAAAAACTATTTAAAAGTTGGCCCTGAGCCAATTAATAGTTAAGTAGTTGGTCCCTAAGCCCATAAATAGTTAAGAAGGTGGCCCTGAGCCCATAAACAATTAAAAAGATGGTCCCTGAGCCCATAAACAATTAAGAATTTGGCCACCGAGCCGATAAACAGTTAAGAAGTTGGCCCCCGAGCCCAAAAACAGTTAAGCAGTTGGCCTTGAGCCCATAAACAGTTAAGAACTTTGCCCCCAAGCCCATAAACAGTTAAGAAGTTGGCCCCCGAGCCAGCAACAGTTAAGAAGTTGGCCCCCGAGCCAATAAACAGTTAAGAAGTTGGCCCCCAAACCCATAAACAGTTAAGAAGCTGGCCCCCGAGCCCATAAACAGATAAGAAGTGGGCCCCCGAGCCCCACAATAGTGAAGAAGTTGGCCTCCAAGCCCATAAACATTTAAGAAGTTAGCCCCCGAACCAAAAAATAGTGAAGAAGGTGGCCCTCGAGCACATAAATAGTTAGGAAGTTAGCCCCCGAGCCCAAAAATAGTGAAGTTGACCTCCGAACCCATATATAGTTTATAAGTTTGCCCCCGAGCCCAAAAATAGTGAAGAAGTTGGCCCTCGAGCCAATAAACAGTTAAGAAGTTGGCCCCGAGCCCAAAAATAGTGAAGAAGTTGGCCCATGGTTCATAAATAGTTAAGAAGTTGGCCCTCGAGCCCATATACAGTTAAGAAGTTGGCCCCCCAAGCCAATAAAGAGTTAAGAAGTTGGCCCCTGGTTCATAAATAGTTAAGAAGTTGGCTTCGGAGCCCAAAAATAGTGAAGAAGTTGGCCCTTGAGCCAATAAACACTTTAGAAGTTGGCTTCCGAGCCCACAAACTGTTAAAAATCTGGCCCCTTAACCCATAAACAATAAAGAAGTTGGCCCCGAGCCAATAAACAGGTAAGAAGTTGGCCCCCGAGCCCATAAACAGTTAAGAAGTTGGCGGACGCGCCAATAAACAGTGAAGAAGTTGGCCCCTGAGCCCGTAAATAGTTAAGAAGTTGGCCCTACCGAGTTCAAAAATAGTGAAGAAGTTGGCCCCCGAGCCTATAACCAGTTAAGAATTTGGCCTCCGAGCCCAAAAATAGTGAAGAAGTTGGCCCTCAAGCCAATAAGCAGTTTAGAAGTTGGCCCCCCGAGCCAAAAATAGTGAATAAGTTGGCCCTCGAGCCAATAAACAGTGAACAATTTGGCCCCTCGAGCCCAAAAACATTGAAGAAGTTGGCCCCCGAACAGGTAAACAGTTAAGAAGTTGGCCCCAGAATAGTTAAACAGTTAAGAAATTTGCCCCTGAGCCCATAAACAGTTAAGAAGACGGTCCCCGAGCCCAAAAACAATTAAGAAGTTGGCCCCTAGCCCATAAAAAGTTAAGAAGTGCGTCCCCGAGCCCATAAGCTGTTAAGAAGTTGGTCCCCGAGCTAATAAACAGTTATGAAGTTGGCCCCCGAGAATATAAACAGTTAAGAAGGTTGCCCCTCAACCCATAAACAATTAAGAAGATGGCCCCCGAGCCCATAAACAGTGAAGAAGGTAGCCCCCGAGCACAAAAACAGTTAAGAAGTTGGCACCCGAGCCCATACACAGCGAAGAAGTTGGCCCCCGAGCCCAAAAACAGTTAAGAAGTTGGCCCCGAGCCCATAAACAGTAAAGAAGTTGGCCCCCCGAGCCCATAAACAGTTAAGAAGAGGGTCCCCGAGCCCATGAACAGTTAAGAAGATGGCCCCTGATCCAATAAACGGTGATGAAATTGGACCCTGAACAGTTAAACAGTTAAGAAGTTGGCCCCGAGCCCATAAACAGTAAAGAAGTTGGCACCCGAGTCAATAAACAGTTAAGAAGTAGGCCCAGAGCCCATAAACAGTTAAGAAGTTGGCCCCTGAGCTATAAACAGTGAAGAAGTTGGCCCCCGAGCCCATAAACAGTTAAGAAGATGGCCCCTGAGCCCATAAACAGTGAAGAAATTGGACCCTGAACAGTTAAACAGTTACGAAGTTGGCCCCGAGTCCATATACAGTGAAGAAGGTGGCCCCTCCCAGACCATAAACAGTGAAGAAGTTGGCCCTTCGAGCCCATAAACATTGAAGAAGTTGGCCCCCGAACAGTTAAACAGTTAAGAAGTTTGCCCCCGAGCCCATAAACAGTTAAGAAGACGGTCCCCGAGCCCAAAAACAATTAAGAAGTTGGGGTCTAGCCCATAAAAATTTAAGAAGAGGGTCCCGGAGCCCATAAACTGGTAAGAAGTTAGTCCCCGAGCTAATAAACAGTTAAGAAGATGGTCCCCGAGCCCATAAACAGTTAAGAAGTTGGCCCCCGAGCCTATAAACAGTAAAGAAGGTGGCCCCCCGAGCACATAAACAGTTAAGAATTTGAAACCCGAGCTCATACACAATGAAGAAGTTAGTTAAGAAGTTGGCCCCGAGCCCATAAACAGTTAAGAAGATGGTCCCCGAGCTCATAAGCAGTTAAGAAGTTGGCCCCTGAGCCCCATAAAAAATTAAGAAGATGGTCCCCGAGCCCATAAACTATTAAAGAGTGGGCCCCCGAGCCCATAAAAAGTTAAGAAGTTTGCCCTCGAGCCCATAAACAGTTAAGAAGTTGCAATCGAGCCCATAAACAGTTAAGAAGTTGGCCCCTGAGCCCATAAACAGTTAAGAAAACGGTGCCCGAGCCCATAAACAGTTAAGAAGGTGGCCCCCCGATTACAAAAACTATTTAAAAGTTGGCCCTGAGCCAATTAATGGTTAAGTAGTTGGCCCCTAAGCCCATAAACTGTTAAGAAGGTGGCCCTGAGCCCATAAACAATTAAGAAGATGGTCCCCGAGCCCATAAACTATAAAGAAGTTGGCAACAGGGCCAATAAACAATTAAGAATTTGGCCACCGAGCCCATAAACAGTTAGTAAGATGGTCCCCGAGCCTATAAATAGTTAAAAATTTGGCCCCGATCCCATAATCAATTAAGAAGATGTTTTCCGAACCCATAAATTATTAAGAAGTCGTCCCCGATCCCATAAACAGTTAAGAAGTTGGCCCCCGAGCCCAAAAACAGTTAAGCAGTTTGCCTCGAGCCCATAAACAGTTAAGAACTTTGCCCCCGAGCCCATAAACAGTTAAGAAGTTGGCCCCCGAGCTAACAACAGTTAAGAAGTTGGCCCCCGAGCCTATAAACAGTGAAGAAGTTGGCCCCCAAACCCATAAACAGTTAAGAAGTCGTCCCCGATCCCATAAACAGTTAAGAAATTGGCCCCCGAGCCCAAAAACAGTTAAGAAGTTGGCCCCGAGCCCATAAACAGTAAAGAAGTTGGCCCCCGAGCCCAAAAATAGTGAAGAAGTTGGCCTTCAAGCCCATAAACATTTAAGAAGTTGGCCCCCGAAAAAAAAATAGTTAAGAAGGTGGCCCTCAAGCACATAAATAGTTAGGAAGTTAGCCTCCGAGCCCAAAAATAGTGAAGTTGACCTCCGAGCCAATAAATAGTTAAGAAGGTTGCTCCCGAGCCCAAAAATAGTAAAGAAATTGGCCCTCGGGCCAATAAACACTTAACAAATTGGCCCCGGAGAAAACAAACTGTTAAGAAGTTGGCCCCTGAACCCATAAACAATTAAGAAGTTGGCCCCCGAGCCCATAAACAGTGAAGAAGTTGGCCCCTGAGCCCATAAACAGTTAAGAAGTTGGCCCTACAGCCCACAAACAGTTAAGAAGTTTGCCCCCGAGCCCAAAAATAGTGAAGAAGTTGGCCCTCGAGCCAATAAACAGTTAAGAAGTTGGCCCCGGGCCCAAAAATAGTGAAGAAGTTGGCCCATGGTTCATAAATAGTTAAAAAGTTGACCCTCGAGCCAATAAACAGTTAATAATTTGGTCCCCGAGCGCAATTTAGTGAAGAAGTTGGCCTTCGAGCCAATAAACAGTTAAGAAGGTGGCCCCTGAGTCCAAAAATAGTGAAGAAGTTGGCCCCAGAGCCTATAACCAGTTAAGAATTTGGCCCCCGAGCCCAAAAATAGTGAAGAAGTTGGCCCTCAAGCCAATTAACAGTTAAGAAGTTGGCCCCGAGCCTAAAAATAGTGAAGAAGTTGTCCCCTGGATCATAAATAGTTAAGAAGTTGGCTCTCGAGCCCCAAAAAAGTGAAGAAGTTGGCCCTTGAGCCAATAAACACTTTAGAAGTGGGCTCCCGAGCCCACAAACTGTTGAAAAGTTGTCCCCTGAACCCCTAAACAATTAAGAAGTTGGCCCCAGAGCCAATAAACAGTTAAGAAGTTGGCCCCTGAGCCCATAAACAGTTAAGAAGGTGTCCCCTGAACCCAATAAATAGTTAGGAAGTTGGCCCCCCGAGCTAAAAAATAGTGAAGAAGTTGGCCCCCGAGCTAATAAACAGTTATGAAGTTGGCCCCAGAGCCTATAAACAGTTAAGAAGGTGGCCCCTGAACCCAATAAACAGTGAAGAAGGTAGCCCTCGAGCACATAAACAGTTACGAAATTGGGACCCGAGCCCATACACAGTTAAGAAGTTGGCCCACGAACCCAAAAACAGTTAAGAAGTTGGCCCCGAGCCCATAAACAGTAAAAAGGTTGGCCCCCGAGCCCATAAACAGTTAAGAAGATGGCCCCCGAGCCCATAAACAGTTAAGAAGTTTGTCCTCGAGCCCATAAACAGTTAAGAAGTTGGCAATCGAAGTCATAAACAGTTAAGAATTTGGCCCCTGAGCCCATAAACAGTTAAAAAAACGGTCCCCGAGCCCATAAACAGTTAAGAAGCTGGCCCCTGTGCTAATAAACAGTTAAGAAGTTGGCCCCCGAGCCCAAAAATAGTGAAGAAGTTGGCCCTCGAGCCCAAAAATAATGAAGAAGTTGGCCCTCGAGCTAATAAACAGTTAAGAAGTTGGCCCACGAGCCCAAAAATAGTGAAGAAGTTGGCCCATGGTTCACAAACAGTTAAGAAGTTGGCCCCCGCGCCCGAAAATAGCGAAGAAATTGGCCGTCGAGCCAATAAATAGTTAAGAAGTTGGCCCCCGAGCTAAAACATAGTGAAGAAGTTAGCCTTCGAGCCAATAAACAGTTACGAAGTTGGCTCCTAAGTCCAAAAAAAGTGAAGAAGTTGGCCCCAGAGCCTATAACCAGTTAAGAATTTGGCCCACGAGCCCAAAAATAGTGAAGAAGTTGGCCCTCGAGCCAATAAACAGTTAAGAAGTTGCCCCCCGAGCTCAAAATAGTGAAGAAGTTGGCCCTCGATCCAATAAAGAGTTAAGAAGTTGGCCTCGAGCCCATAAATAGTGAAGAAGTTGGCCCCTGGTTCATAAATAGTTAAGAAGTTGGCTCCCAAGCCCCAAAAAAGTGAAGAAGTTGGCCCTTGAGCCAATAAACACTTTAGAAGTTGGCTCCAGAGCCCATAAACAGTTAAGAAGTTGGCCCCCGAGCCCAAAAATAGTGAAGAAGTTGGCACTCGAGCCAATAAACAGTTAAGAAGTTGGTCCCTGCGCCCATAAACTGTGAAGAAGTTGGCCCCTGAGCCCGTAAATAGTTAAGAAGTTGGCCCCCCAAACCCAAAAATAGTGAAAAGGTTGGCCCCCCGAGCCAAAAATAGTGAGAAAGTTGGCCCTCGAGCCAATAAGCAGCGAAGAAGGTGGGCCCTCGAGCCCATAAACATTGAAGAAGTTGGCCCCCGAATTGTTAAACAGTTAGAAAGTTGGCCCCCGAACAGTTAAACAGTTAAGAAGTTTTCCCCTGAGCCTTTAAACAGTTAAGAAGACGGTCCCCGAGCCCAAAAACAAGAAGTTGGCCCCTAGCCCATGAAAAGTTAAGAAGTGGGTCCTTGAGCCCATAAACTGTTAAGAAGTTGGTCCCCGAGCTAATAAACAGTTATGAAGTTGGCCACCGAGCTTATAAACAGTTAAGAAGGTGGACCCTGAACCCATAAACAATTAAGAAGATGGTCCCCGAGCATATTAACTATTAAGAAGTGGGCCCCCGAGCCCATAAACAGTTAAGAAGTTTGTCCTCGAGCCCATAAACAGTTAAGAAGTTGGCAATCGAGCCAATAAACAGTTAAGATGTTGGCCCTCGAGCTAATAAACAGTTAAGAAAACGGTCCCCGCGCCCATAAACAGTGAAGAAGTTGGGCCCCTGAGCCCGTAAATAGTTAAGAAGTTGGCCCCCCCGAGTCCAATAATAGTGAAGAAGTTGGCCCTCCGAGCCTATAACCAGTTATGATTTTGGCCCTCGAGCTAAAAAATAGTAAAGAAGTTGGCCCTCGAACCAATAAACAGTTAAGAAGTTGGCCCCCGAGCTCTCAAACTGTTAAGAAGTTGGCCCTCGAACTCTTATACCGTTAAGAAGTAGGCCCCAGAGCCCTCAAACAGTTAAGAAGTTGGCCCCAGAGCCCTCAAACAGTTAAGAAGTTGGCCCCCTATCCCATAAACAGTTAAGAAGTTGCCCCCGAGCCCTTAAACAGTTAAGAAGTTTGTCCTCGAGCCCATAAACAGTTAAGAAGTTGGCAATCGAGCCAATAAACAGTTAAGATGTTGGCCCTCGAGCTAATAAACAGTTAAGAAAACGGTCCCCGAGCCCATAAACATTTAAGAAGCTGGCCCCCGAGATAATAAATAGTTTAGAAGTTGGGCCCCGAGCCTATAAACAGTTAAGAAGTTGACCCCCGAGCCCATAAACACTTAAGATGTTGGCCCTGAGCCCATAAACAGTGAAGAAGTTGGCCCCCGATTCCAAAAACTATTGAAAAGTTGGCCCTGAGCCAATAAATAGGTAAGACGTTTGCCCCTAAGCCCTTAAAAAGTCGGCCCTGAGCCCATAAACAGTTAAGAAGTCGGCCCTGAGCCCATAAACAGTTAAGAACTTTGCCCCCGAGCCCATAAACAGTTAAGAAGTTGGCCCTCGAGCCAACAATAGTTAAGAAGTTGGCCCAAGTGCCCATAAACAATTAAGAAGATGGCCCCGAGCCCATAAAAAGTTAAGAAGTTTGCCAGTGAGCCCATAAACAGTTAAGAAGTTGACCCCTGAGCCCATAAACAGTTAAAAAGTTTGCCCCCGAGCCCATAAACAGATAAGAAGTTGGCCCCCAAGCCCTTATACAGTTAAGAAGTTGGCCCCCAAGCCCATAAACAGTTAAGAATTTGGCTCCCGATCCCATAAACAGTGCAGAAATTGGTTCCCGAGTCCATAAATAGTTAAGAAGTTGGCCCCCGAGTCCATAAACAGTCAAGAAGTTGGCCCCCGAGCCTAAAAATAGTGAAGAAGTTGGCCTCCGAGCCCACAAACTGTTAAGAACGTGGCCCTCAAGCCCATAAATACTTAAGAAGTTGACCCCCGAGCCCACAAACTGTTAAGAAGTTGGCCCCTGAACCCATAAAAATTGAAGAAGTTGGTTCCCCCGAGTCCAATAATAGTGAAGAAGTTGTCCCCCGAGCCTATAACCAGTTAAGAATTTGGCCCCCGCGCCCAAAAATAGTAAAGAAGTTAGCCCTCGAACCAATAAACAGTTAAGAAGTTGGCCCCCGAGCTCTCAAACAGTTAAGAAGTTAGCCCCCGAGCTCTTATACCGTTAAGAAGTAGCCCCCAGAACCCTCAAACAGTTAAGAAGTTGGCCTCATAGCCCTCAAACAGTTAAGAAGTTGGCCCCCGAGCCCATAAACAGTTAAGAAATTGCCCCCGAGCCCTTAAACAGTTAAGAAGTTGGCCCCCGAGCCCATAAACCGTTAATAAGTAGGCCCCCAAGCCCTTAAACAATTAAGAAGGTGGCCCTGGAGCCCACAAACTGTTAAGAAGTTGGCCCCCGAGCCCTCAAACAGTTAAGAAGTTGGCCCCCAAGCCCTTAAACAGTTAAGAAGTTGGCCTCGGAGCCCATAAACCGTTAAGAAGTTGGCCCCCGAGCCCCTCAAACAGTTAGGAAGTTGGCCCCCCGAGCTCTTAAACCGTTAAGAAGTTGGCCCCCGAGCCCTTAAACTGTTAAGAGGTTGGCTCCCCGAGCCCTTAAACAGTTAAGAAGTTGGTCCCCCGAGCCCTTAAACAGTTAAGAAGTTTTCTCCCCGAGCCCTCAAACAGTTAAGAAGTTGGCCCCTCGAGCCCTCAAACAGTTAAGAAGTTGGCCCCCGAGCCCATAAACAGTTAAGAAGTTGGCCCCCGAGCCCATAAACAGTTAAGATGTTGGCCCCCGAACCCCCAAAAAGTGAAGAAGTTGGCCCTCGAGCCAATAAACAGTTAAGAAGTTGGTCCCCGCGCCCATAAACAGAGAAGAAGTTGGGCCCCTGAGCCCGTAAATAGTTTAGAAGTTGGCCCCCCCGAGTCCAATAATAGTGAAGAAGTTGGCCCTCCGAGCCTATAACCAGTTATGATTTTGGCCCTCGAGCTAAAAAATAGTAAAGAATATGGCCCTCGAACCAATAAACAGTTAAGAAGTTGGCCCCCGAGCTCTCAAACTGTTAAGAAGTTGGCCCTCGAACTCTTATACCGTTAAGAAGTAGGCCCCAGAGCCCTCAAACAGTTAAGAAGTTGGCCCCAGAGCCCTCAAACAGTTAAGAAGTTGGCCCCCTATCCCATAAACAGTTAAGAAGTTGCCCCCGAGCCCTTAAACAGTTAAGAAGTTGGCCCCCGAGCCCATAAACCGTTAAGAAGTCGGCCCCAAGCCCTTAAACAATAAAGAAGGTGGCCCCGGAGCCCATAAACTGTTAATAAGTTGGCCCCCGAGCCCTCAAACAGTTAAGAAGTTGGCCCCCAAGCCCTTAAACAGTTAAGAAGTTGGCCTCGGAGCCCATAAACCGTTAAGAAGTTGACCCCCGAGCCCCTCAAACAGTTAAGAAGTTGGCCCCCGAGCTCTTAAACCGTTAAGAAGTTTGCCCCCGAGCCCTTAAACTGTTAAGAAGTTGGCCCCTCGAGCCCTCAAAGAGTTAAGAAGTTGGTCCCCCGAGCCCTTAAACAGTTAAGAAGTTGGCTCCCCGAGCCCTCAAACAGTTAAGAAGTTGGCCCCCCGAGCCCTCAAACATTAAGAAGTTGTTCTCCAAGCCCTTAAACAGTTAAGAAGTTGGTCAGTGAATTTGAACCAGTCCAACTGGTTCCAGTAGGGTATGTGAACCAGTTCAACTGGTTCCAGTAGGGTATGTGAACCAGTCCAACTGGTTCCAGTAGGGTATGTGAACCAGTCCAACTGGTTCCAATAGGGTATGTGAACCAGTTCAACTGGTTCCAGTAGGGTATGTGAACCAGTCCAACTGGTTCCAATAGGGTATGTGAACCAGTCCAACTGGTTCCAGTAGGGTATGTGAACCAGTCCAACTGGTTCCAATAGGGTATGTGAACCAGTTCAACTGGTTCCAGTAGGGTATGTGAACCAGTCCAACTGGTTCCAGTAGGGTATGTGAACCAGTTCTAATATCTGCACTATTACTTCTAATAATTTTAATTAAAATTATAATAAATCATTGTGTCGAGGGACAGGAAGCCAGAGTGTATTCATATACGGTAGGCTTATATCGAGGACCCCTCCACCCCCAGTGGGGAAGGATACAACATCCATAACAAGCTTACTAACTCCTGAGTACTGCTAGGTGAACAGACGCATAAGGTGAAATGAAATTATTTCTGTCCTGAGATTCAAACCCGGAATTCTTGATCGTGCGTCGAGAACGAGCCCGACTGTACTACCGGAACCCTTATTATTTTATTTATATACAGTATTAATATTGTTGTTAACTTGTCACAGGTTTATGATAGCGGGTGGATCTGTCTGTGTTACAGCTCACTCCCCGGTCCTACCTGAAGGTCTGGCTCGCATACACAGTCTTATCAACACGCCACAGGTCCTACCTGAAGGTCTGGCTCGTATACAGTCTTATCAACACGCCACAGGTCCTACCTGAAGGTCTGGCTCGCATACACAGTCTTATCAACACGCCACAGTCCTACCTGAAGGTCCTGGCTCGTATACAGTCTTATCAACACGCCACAGGTCCTACCTGAAGGTCTGGCTCGTATACACAGTCTTATCAACACGCCACAGGTCCTACCTGAAGGTCTGGCTCGTATACAGTCTTATCAACACGCCACAGGTCCTACCTGAAGTCTGGCTCGCATACACAGTCTTATCAACACGCCACAGGTCCTACCTGAAGGTCTGGTCGTATACAGTCTTATCAACACGCCACAGGTCCTACCTGACAGGTCTGGCTCAGTATACACAGTCCTTATCAAACACGCCACAGGTCCTACCCTGAAGGTCTGGCTCGTATACATGTTATCCAGTTTTTCTCCCCCACCCTTATCAACACGGCCACAGGTCCTACCTGAAGGTCTGGCTCGTATACAGTCTTATCAACACGCCACAGGTCCTACCTGAAGGTCTGGCTCGCATACACAGTCTTATCAACACGCCACAGGTCCTACCTGAAGGTCCTGGCTCGTATACAGTCTTATCAACACGCCACAGGTCCTACCTGAAAGGTCCTGGCTCGCATACACAGTCCTTATCAACACGCCACAGGTCCTACCTGAAGGTCTGGCTCGTATACAGTCTTATCAACACGCCACAGGTCCTACCTGAAGGTCTGGCTCGCATACACAGTCTTATCAACACGCCACAGGTCCTACCTGAAGGTCTGGCTCGTATACAGTCTTATCAACACGCCACAGGTCCTACCTGAAGGTCTGGCTCGCATACACAGTCTTATCAACACGCCACAGGTCCTACCTGAAGGTCTGGCTCGTATACAGTCTTATCAACACGCCACAGGTCCTACCTGAAGGTCTGGCTCGTATACACAGTCTTATCAACACGCCACAGGTCCTACCTGAAGGTCTGGCTCGTATACACAGTCTTATCAACACGCCACAGGTCCTACCTGAAGGTCTGGCTCGTATACACAGTCTTATCAACACGCCACAGGTCCTACCTGAAGGTCCTGGCTCGTATACACAGTCTTATCAACACGCACAGGTCCTACCTGAAGGTCTGGCTCGCATACACAGTCTTATCAACACGCCACAGGTCCTAC
>NC_091154.1:60326021-60376021 GCF_040958095.1 Procambarus clarkii
GTGTGTTGGGAGTGGTGGTGGTGTTGGGAGTGATGGTTGTGTTGGGAGTGGTGGTGGTGTTGGGAGTGGTGGTGGTGTTGGGAGTGGTGGTGGTGTTGGGAATGGTGGTGGTGTTGGGAGTGGTGGTGGTGTTGGGAGTGGTGGTGTTGTTGGGACTGGTGGTGGTGTTGGGAGTGGTGATGGTGCTGGGAGTGGTGGTGGGAGTGGTGGTGGTGTTGGGAGTGGTGGTGGTGTTGGGAGTGGTGGTGGTGTTGGGAGTGGTGGTGGTGTTGGGAGTGGTGGTGGTGTTGGGAGTGGTGGTGGTGTTGGGAGTGGTGGTGGTGTTGGGAGTGGTGGTGGTGTTGGGAGTGGTGGTGGTCTTGGGAGTGGTGGTGGTGTTGGTAGTGGTTGTGGTGTTGGAAGTGGTGGTGGTGTTGGGAGTGGTGGTGGTGTTGGTAGTGGTTGTGGTGTTGGAAGTGGTGGTGGTGTTGGGAGTGGTGGTGGTGTTGGGAGTAATGGTTGTGTTGGGAGTGGTGGTGGTGTTGGGAGGGGTGGTGGTGTTGGGAGTGGTGGTGGTGTTGGGAGTGGTGGTGGTGTTGGGAGTGGTGGTGGTGTTTGGAGTGGTGGTGGTGTTGGGAGTGGTGGTGGTGTTGGGAGTGGTGGTGGTGTTGGGAGTGGTGATGGTGCTGGGAGTGGTGGAGGGAGTGGTGGTGGTGTTGAGAGTGGTGGTGGTGTTGGGAGTGGTGGGGGTGTTGGGAGTGGTGGTGGTGTTGGGAGTGGTGGTGGTGTTGGGAGTGGTGGTGGTGTTTGGAGTGGTGGTGGTGTTGGGAGTGGTGGTGGTGTTGGGAGTGGTGGTGGTGTTGGGAGTGGTGATGGTGCTGGGAGTGGTGGTGGGAGTGGTGGTGGTGTTGGGAGTGGTGGTGGTGTTGGGAGTGGTAGTGGTGTTGGGAGTGGTGGTGGTGTTGGGAGTGGTGGTGGTGTTGGGAGTGGTGGTGGTGTTGGGAGTGGTGGTGGTGTTGGGAGTGGTGGTGGTGTTGGGAGTGGTGGTGGTGTTGGGAGTGGTGGTGGTGTTGGGAATGGTGGTGGTGTTGGGAGTGGTGATGATGTTGGGAGTGGTGGTGGTGTTGGGAGTGGTGGTGGTGTTGGGAGTGGTAGTGGTGTTGGGAGTGGTGATGGTGTTGGGAGTGGGGGTGGTGTTGGGAGTGGTGGTGGTGGTGGGAGTAGTGGTTGTGTTGGGAGTGGTGGTGGTGTTGGGAGTGGTGGTGGTGTTGGGAGTGGTGGTGGTGTTGGGAGTGGTGGTGGTGTTGGGAGTGGTGGTTGTGTTGGGAGTGGTGGTGGTGTTGGGAGTAGTGGTGGTGTTGGTAGTGGTTGTGGTGTTGGGAGTGGTGATGGTGTTGGGAGTGGTGGTGGTGTTGGGAGTGATGGTTGTGTTGGGAGTGGTGGTGGTGTTGGGAGTGGTGGTGGTGTTGGGAGTGGTGGTGGTGTTGGGAGTGGTGGTGGTGTTGGGAGTGGTGGTGGTGATGGTGCTGGGAGTGGTGGTGGGAGTGGTGGTGGTGTTGGGAGTGGTGGTGGTGTTGGGAGTGGTGGTGGTGTTGGGAGTGGTGGTGGTGTTGGGAGTGGTGGTGGTGTTGGGAGTGGTGGTGGTGTTGGGAGTGGTGGTGGTGTTGGGAGTGGTGGTGGTGTTGGGAGTGGTGGTGGTGTTGGGAGTGGAAGTGGTGTTGGGAGTGGTGATGATGTTGGGAGTGGTGGTGGTGTCGGGAGTGGTGGTGGTGTTGGGAGTGGTGGTGGTGTTGGGAGTGGTGGTGGTGTTGGGAGTGGTGATGGTGCTGGGAGTGGTGGTGGGAGTTGTGGTGGTGTTGGGAGTTGTGGTAGTGTTGGGTGTGGTGGTGGTGTTGGGAGTGGTGGTGGTGTTGGGAGTGGTGATGGTGTTGGGAGTGTTGGTGGTGGTGGGAGTGTTGATGGTGGTGTTGGGAATGGTGGTGGTGTTGGGAGTTGTGATGGTGTTGGGAGTGGTGGTAGTGTTGGGTGTGTTGGTGGTGTTGGGAGTGGTGGTGGTGTTGGGAGTGGTGGTGGTGTTGGGAGTGGTGGTGGTGTTGGGAGTGGTGGTGGTGTTGGGAGTGGTGGTGGTGTTGGGAGTGGTGGTGGTGTTGGTAGTGGTGGTAGGAGTGGTGGTGGTGTTGGGAGTGGTGGTGGTGTTGGGAGTGGTGGTGGTGTTGGGAGTGGTGGTGGTGTTGGGAGTGGTGGTGGTGTTGGGAGTGGTGATGGTGCTGGGAGTGGTGGTGGGAGTGGTGGTGGTGTTGGGAGTGGTGGTGGTGTTGGGTGTGGTGGTGGTGTTGGGAGTGGTGGTGGTGTTGGGAGTGGTGGTGGTGTTGGGAGTGGTGATGGTGTTGGGAGTGTTGGTGGTGGTGGGAGTGTTGGGGGTGGTGTTGGGAGTGGTGGTGGTGTTGGGAGTGGTGGTGGTGTTGGGAGTGGTGGTGGTGTTGGGAATGGTGGTGGTGTTGGGAGTTGTGATGGTGTTGGGAGTGGTGGTGGTGTTGGGTGTGTTGGTGGTGTTGGGAGTGGTGGTGGTGTTGGGTGTGGTGGTGGTGTTGGGAGTGGTGGTGGTGTTGGGAGTGGTGGGAGGTGTTGGGAGTGGTGGTGGTGTTGGGAGTTGTGATGGTGTTGGGAGTGGTGGTGGTGTTGGGAGTGGTGGTGGTGTTGGGAGTGGTGGTGGTGTTGGGAGTGGTGATGGTGCTGGGAGTGGTGGTGGGAGTGGTGGTGGTGTTGGGAGTGGTGGTGGTGTTGGGAGCGGTGGTGGTGTTGGGAGTGGTGGTGGTTTTGGGAGTGGTGATGGTGTTGGGAGTGGTGGTGGTGGTGGTGGGAGTGGTGGTGGTGTTGGGAGTGGTGGGAGTTGTTGGGAGTGGTGGTGGTGTTGGGAGTGGTGATGGTGTTGGGAGTGGTGGTGGTGTTGCGAGTGGTGATGTTGTTGGGAGTGGTGGTGGTGGTGTTGGTAGTGGTGGTGGTGTTGTGAGTGGTGGTGGTGTTGGGAGTGGTGGTGTTGGGAGTGGTGGTGGTGTTGGGAGTGTTGGTGGTGTTGGGAGTGGTGGTGGTGTTGGGAGTGGTGATGGTGTTGGGAGTGGTGGTGGTGTTGGGAGTGGTGATGGTGTTGGGAGTGGTGGTGGTGTTGGGAGTGGTGGTGGTGTTGGGAGTGGTGGTGGTGTTGGGAGTGGTGGGAGGTGTTGGGAGTGGTGGTGGTGTTGGGAGTGGTGATGGTGTTGGGAGTGGTGGTTGTGGTGTTGGGAGTGGTGGTGGTGTTGTGAGTGGTGGTGGTGTTGTGAGTGGTGGTGGTGTTGGGAGTGGTGGTGTTGGGAGTGGTGGTGGTGTTGGGAGTGTTGGTGGTGTTGGGCGTGGTGGTGGTGTTGGGAGTGGTGGTGGTGCTGGGAGTGGTGGTGGTGTTGAGAGTGGTGGTGGTGTTGGGAGTGGTGGTGGTGTTGGGAGTGGTGGTGGTGTTGGGAGTGGTGGTGGTGTTGGGAGTGGTGGTGGTGTTGGGAGTGGTGGTGGTGTCGGGAGTGGTGGTGGTGTTGGGAGTGGTGGTGGTGTTGGGAGTGGTGGTGGTGTTGGGAGTGGTGATGGTGCTGGGAGTGGTGGTGGGAGTTGTGGTGGTGTTGGGAGTGGTGGTAGTGTTGGGTGTGGTGGTGGTGTTGGGAGTGGTATTGGTGTTGGGAGTGGTGATGGTGTTGGGAGTGTTGGTGGTGGTGGGAGTGTTGGTGGTGGTGTTGGGAATGGTGGTGGTGTTGGGAGTTGTGATGGTGTTGGGAGTGGTGGTAGTGTTGGGTGTGTTGGTGGTGTTGGGAGTGGTGGTGGTGTTGGGAGTGGTGGTGGTGTTGGGAGTGGTGGTGGTGTTGGGAGTGGTGGTGGTGTTGGGAGTGGTGGTGGTGTTGGGAGTGGTGGTGGTGTTGGTAGTGGTGGTGGGAGTGGTGGTGGTGTTGGGAGTGGTGGTGGTGTTGGGAGTGGTGGTGGTGTTGGGAGTGGTGGTGGTGTTGGGAGTGGTGATGGTGCTGGGAGTGGTGGTGGGAGTGGTGGTGGTGTTGGGAGTGGTGGTGGTGTTGGGTGTGGTGGTGGTGTTGGGAGTGGTGGTGGTGTTGGGAGTGGTGGTGGTGTTGGGAGTGGTGATGGTGTTGGGAGTGTTGGTGGTGGTGGGAGTGTTGGTGGTGGTGTTGGGAGTGGTGGTGGTGTTGGGAGTGGTGGTGGTGTTGGGAGTGGTGGTGGTGTTGTGAGTGGTGGTGGTGTTGGGAGTGGTGGTGGTGTTGGGAGTGGTGGTGGTGTTGGGAATGGTGGTGGTGTTGGGAGTTGTGATGGTGTTGGGAGTGGTGGTGGTGTTGGGTGTGTTGGTGGTGTTGGGAGTGGTGGTGGTGTTGGGTGTGGTGGTGGTGTTGGGAGTGGTGGTGGTGTTGGGAGTGGTGGGAGGTGTTGGGAGTGGTGGTGGTGTTGGGAGTGGTGATGGTGTTGGGAGTGGGGGTGGTGTTGGGAGTGGTGGTGGTGTTGGGAGTGGTGGTGGTGTTGGGAGTGGTGGGAGGTGTTGGGAGTGGTGGTGGTGTTGGGAGTGATGATGGTGTTGGGAGTGGTGGTGGTGGTGTTGGGAGTGGTGGTGGTGTTGTGAGTTGTGGTGGTGTTGGGAGTGGTGGTTTTGGGAGTGGTGGTGGTGTTGGGAGTGTTGGTGGTGTTGGGAGTGGTGGTGGTGTTGGGAGTGGTGGTGGTGTTGGGAGTGGTGGTGGTGTTGGGAGTGGTGGTGGTGTTGGGAGTGGTGGTGGTGTTGGGAGTTGTTACGAACCCGGATCCAGCGTCCGAGCCTGGAGCAGTGACAACCACGCCATCTGTGGGTCAGCTCCCGAAACCCCCGCCAAACGGACGACGACACCTGGTGAGGACAGCGTGTACTGGCCTCGAGGACCAGTTTCCAGTCTGGTTCAGCGCTCAACACCGCCGCTCCTGACCTCTGGTGAGGTGGTGCTCCAACGACAGCGCCATCTATGGACTGGATACGTCAGGTGTTTGTGCCCGAGCCCGTAAGTGAGGTGTATTAGTGTCCCGGTTATTGATGACGTGTCTGCTTACAGAGCCGACCTGGGACCACTGTGATGGAAGTGGAGTCAGTCTACCCGAGGCAGCCAGTCTCCATACCTTGAACCTTGCTGCAGCTGTTGTGACGTCGTCCCCCCCGGAAGAACACTGTGGTGTGTTAGCCTGCCAGTGGAGTGGCAGTAAAAGGATTTACCCGGGACCGACTGTTGGAGACGATCATCCACTGGGGTACTGGAGACAGGAGAGTGATTTGTGGTGTCACACGAGGTTCCTGTCTAGGGCGTTCCCCGTTTATCGTTCGTGGAGTGGCCGTACCAGCCTTGTGGGCTCAGAACCTGCCAGCAGACCAGCTGGACGTGTGGTTGACGGCCTCCACGGCGGTGCCCCCAATGGACCTGTGTTTTGGCTGACCTGTGGCCCGGGTAGGCTCGGCATTCTCAGAGGACACGTCATGAGGCCACGAAGAAAGCACCGCGGACTCAGCACCTAGCTTCTTGATCCAGAGTCTTCAGCAGAAGACTATATTGTGCATAATCCCCTTGTATAGTGTTAATACCCCTCCCCCTGTGCACTTTTTGATTTTATATATTTAATTGGTGATGGTGACAAGTATAATCTTAAGTTCTTAGCTTTCTTTCCCTACTCCCTTTAAGTTACTTGCGTCACGGATCTCATCCCTTGATAGATAATACTGGCTTGGGAACGGATACATATATCTTCCTCTAACAACATCCGAGTAAGGACCCCGTTGCGTCCCGAGAGGGCCGTAACAGGAGTGGTGGTGGTGTTGGGAGTGGTGGTGGTGTTGGGAGTGGTGGTGGTGTTGGGAGTGGTGGTGGTGGTGTTGGGAGTGGTGGTGGTGTTGGGAGTGGGATTGTGAGGACACATAGCATAGTGTAAAGCCACTAGTACGCGCAGCGTTTCGAGCAGGTCCCTAATCTAACAGAAAATTTTAAGTAGTTAAATAGTAGCAAAATTTATAAAATAATAACAAGTACAAGTACATATTGGATTAAGTACATAAAGATTGGGAGATTGGGGTTACACTAGATACAGAGTAATTTTAAAGCACAGAGTAGGAAACTATGAAGATGAAATTAGGTACTTAATTATAATAATTAAGTAGTAATACTAAACTTAAGTAATAATAAACTTAATAAGTAATAATAAATTTAATAAGTAATAATAAACTTAATAAACTAATAGTGCTTATTATAATTATAAATCCCATACCCATCCCCGTGAGCAGTAGTGGACCCCATGCTCATCCTGTGGGTGGTAGTGGCCCCCCATACCCATCCTGTGAGTGGTTGTCGACCCAATACCCATCATGAGGGCGGCAGTGTACCCCATACTCATTTTAAGGGCGGTAGTGGAACATATACCCATCCTGTGGGCGGTATTGGACCCCATACCAATCCTGTGGGTGGTAGTGGAACCCATACCCATCCTATGGGCGGTAGTGCACCCAATTCCAGTCCTGTGAGCAGTAGTGGACCCCATACTCATTTTGTGGGCGGTAGTGGCGCATATACCCATCGTGAGGATGATAGTGGTCCCCAAAGCCCTCCTGTGGGCGGTAGTGGGCCCCATAGCTATCCTGTGGGCGGTACTTTACCCCATAAGTCAACGGTACTTATTTATTAATTAATATATTTAATACATTTATATGTAAGATTTTATAACTTAAGAAATGCATTAAGAAAATATAATTTCTTATAAGTATAATAAATGAACTTAGTTGTTCAATTCCATTTTGAATATGTATTATAACGTAACTGAATAAGTTGGTACCTAGCAGCGACTATAGCTGCAGTTATAATTCTTACATTAGTAATGGAGAAGTATATAATTAAGATAATTATTATGTTAAGTAAGCATTGCTGTCCATATTATGAAAGAGTATAGGTTTACATTTCCCTTTAATGGTAGAACTTAGACAACTACAATGAACCTAAACAACTCTTGTACAATTATGGACTAGCTGAGGTACCGCAGCTACGGCAGCACAACACTTAGGGGTTCCGGCGGAGCACCCCCATCCCGAAGGCCAGCGGAGCCGACCCCCCCCCCCTACTAAGTCCCCGTGGTGTAGTGGTAAGACACTCGCCTGGCGTTCCGCGAGCGCTTTGTCATGGGATCGTATCCTGGTCGGGGAGGATTTACTGGGCGCAAATCCCTAACTGTACCTCATACCCATGTTTACTGTTTAACTCAACAGTAAAATGTGTAATTGGTTGTAAAAACGATTCTTTGTGGGGGTCGTATTCCAGGGACCTGCCCGGAACGCTACGTATACTACTGGCTGTACAAGAATGTAACAACTCTTGTATATATAAATCTCTCTCCCAAAAAAAGCATATTGTGGGCAGTAATGGACCCATGCCCATCCCTTGGGTGGTACTGGACCCTATACTCATCCTGTATGCAGCAGTGGAGGCCATACCTATCCTTTGGGCGGTAATGGACAAAATACTTACCATGTGGGCGGCAGTGGGCACCATACCCATCCTGTGGGGGGTAATGGACCCACTACCCACCCTGAGGGCGGTAGTGGACCCCTTACGCGTCCTATGGGTGGTAGTTAATCCCATACCCATGTTGTGGGCGGTAATAGACCATATACTCATCCTGTCGGCGGTAGCTAAGCATATACCCATTCCATGGACGGTACTGTACCCTATTCTCATGCTGTGGGCGGCAATAGAAGCCATACCCATCCTGTGGGCGGTATAGACACACTTTTCATCCTGTGGGTGATTGTGGACCCCATATCCATCCTGTGGGCGGTATAGTGGGCGCCACACATTCTGTGGGCGGAAGTGGAACATATACCCATCCAGTGGGCAATAGTGGACTCCATACTCATCCTGTAGATGATAGTGGACCTCAAACCCATCCTGTGGGCAGTAGTGGACCCCATACCCATCCTGTGGATGATAGTGGTCCCCATACCCATCCTATGGGCAGTTGTTGGGCCCAGAACCATCCTACAAGTGGTATGGACCCTTTACTCACCTAACAGGTGGTAGTGGGCCGTATACCCATCCTATAGTAGATAGTAGACACTATACCATCCTGTTCGCAGTAGTTTACCCCATAGACATTCCAACAAAACATCGTTTTCTGTTGACGTTCCAACAATACATTCTTTAAAGATTTTTAAAGTACAAACTAGTGTATATAATGTTGAGTGGTGAAGCACATTTATTTTATGTAATAAATTATAGTGCTTATTATAATTTACTAAGAACAACTAATATTTCTCAAAACAAAACTACGAGCCCTCAATAAGATGTCGCTGATCTGAAATATTCTACGAGCATGGACAATAGTAGGTCAATTTTACAACCCATGTGGGACCTGAAAACTACAATTTTCATTATAATTGAACCAATCACGACTATTCTGCTATCTACGGCGATGGACGGGTACTGTGAGACGTTAATTGGTATGTGAGGAAGAGTTTGGGCCTTGATAAAGATATAACTGGGAATATACCACATATGTACTAATTCAAAAGCAAAATATTGACTATAAGCAATAAGTCATATATTTGCTGTCTTGTGCGAAAACGGGTTGGAGAGGACCCGGTACGGGGCGGGAAGTGTAGGGGAAAGGGCTTGAGGGTGTTGGGGAGAAAAGAGGGCTTGGGGAGTGTGGAAGAAGTGGAGGCTTGGGGGGTGTGGGAGGAGGGAAGGTTTGGAGGGATGGGTAAGAATGGGGGAGTGGGGGGGGCATAACAGGGAGGAGGTCTTGGGGGTGAGGTTGGGGAAAAAGAAGTGATGAGTGGGTTGATGAGGAAGGGAGGGGCCTAGAAGAGTGGGGGAGAAAGAAGGGCTCAGGCAGGCGGGGGATGGTGGAGAGTTTGGGGGGGGGGGGAGAATGTAGGGCTTAGGGGTGGGGGAGAAGGGAGGGCATGGGAGAATAGGGAGGGAATGGGGGAGACGGGAGATCCTGGTTAGGTGGTGGATCGGGGGGAGGGCACCCAAGGTGAGCACCTTAGGCACTAGGGGTTGGGGCAGGTAGGGCATCTATTGGGTGGAGGATGGGGGAGGTGCTTGTCTCACTGTGTCTGTTGAGCTGCTTGTGGAGGGTTCCCCGCTCCCCTCTGGGATTATAGGGCTCAGGGTTGCGGCTCCCTGATTCCTTTCTCTCTCTCCCTGCGCTCCCTCCTTGCGGCTGCTGCCCTCTTTCTCTCGTCTCTTGTCATATCCCTCTGAAGGCATACTTTTTTTTTAACTTGTGCACAATTGCTAGTCCGCTCTTCCTTGCTAACAAGTCCTCTTTTTTTTCTCTCGCTTGTGAATACCACCTTTATCAGTCGGTCTCTGTCCTTGTTGTACCGTCCAATCCTGAAAACCTTCTCAATATTTTGGTCAGCCCTCTCCATCTTTAGCTCTTTAAGGATCTCATTAACTTCATTTTTGTCCTTGTCTCTCCTGTCCACTGGACCGGTCCCTGTTTGCACCTTAATGCCTAGTATTACTACTGCTCTTTTCCACTCTATCAGCTGGCTAGTACATTCGGCTGCTTCCTGAGAAGAAGCCACTTCCATGGCAACTTCCCTAACTGCAGACCTAGCTTCAGGGCTCTTTTTAAGTATTTCAGCAAATGAGGGCTGTGTTGTAGAGGTCCCCCTCCATAGTAGCATTCCCATCTCCCTGAGGTACGGTTTGTGTCTGGTATTGTGGAGGAGTCTCCTTCAGGCATCTTATCTCCTCCTTTGCTGCCCTTAGTTCATCCTGCAGGTTGGCTACTGTCTCCCTCATTACCCTCAGTCCTTCACTGAATTCATCCCACATTTGCTGGAGTATTTCCTTCATCCAGGCTTCCTGTTCCACCCCATCCTCTGAGTTTGTCCCTCCCATGTCTGTCTCCCTGTGATTGCTTCCCCGAGTTAGTCTCCTTGCCATGTTTTTTCCCTATGAGAGAGATAGCAAAGAGAGAGATGAGAGAAGGGTGGGGAGTGATGAGAGAAGGATGAGAGAGATGTGAGAAGGGGGGGGGAGATGAGAGCAGGGGGGAGAGATGTGAGAAGAGGGGAAGAGATGAGAGAAGGGGGGGGAGAGATGAGAGAATGGGGGGAGAGATGAGAGAATGGTGGGGAGAGATGAGAGAAGGGCGGGAGAGATGAGAGAAGGGGGGAGAGATAAGAGAAGGGGGGAGAGATGAGAGAAGGGAGGAGAGATGAGAGAAAGGAGTGATGAGAGAAGGGGGGGAGAGATGAGAGAAAAGGGGAGAGATGAGAGAATGGAGGGGATAGATGAGAAAAGGGGGGGGAGAGATGAGAGAAGGGGGGGAGAGATGAGAGAAGGGGGGAGAGATGAGAGAAGGGGGGGGGAGAGATGAGAGAAGGGGGGGAAGAGATGAGAGAAGGGAGGAGAGATGAGAGAAGAGGGGAGAGATGAGAGAAGGGAGGGAGAGATGAGAGAAGGGGGGAGAGATGAGAGAAGGGGGGGTGAGATGAGAGAAGGGGAGGGAGAGAAGGGAGGAGAGATGAGAGAAGGGGGGAGAGATGAGAGAAGGGGGAGAGATGAGAGAAGGGGGGGGAGAGATGAGAGAAGGGAGGAGAGATGAGAGAAGAGTGGAGAGATGAGAGAAGGGGGGAGAGATGAGAGAAGGGGGGAGATGAGAGGAGGGGGAGAGATGAGAGAAGGGGGGAGAGATGAGAGAAGGGGAGGAGAGACGAGAGAAGGGGGGGAGAGATGAGAGAAGGGGAGGAGAGATGAGAGAAAGGGGGGAGAGATGAGAGAAGCGAGGGAAGAGATGAGAGAAGGGGGAGAGATGAGAGACGGGGGAGAGATGAGAGAAGGGGGGAGAGATGAGAGAAGGGAGAGAGATGAGAAAAAGGGGAGAGATGAGAGAAGGGGGGGAAAGATGAGAGAAGGGAGGGGAAATGAGAGAAGAGAGGAGAGATGAGAGAATGGGGGAGAGATGAGAGAAGGGGGGAGATGAGAGAAGGAGGGGGAGAGATGAGAGAAGGGGGGGAGAGATGAGAGATGAGAGAAGGGGGAGAGATGAGAGAAGGGGGAGAGATGAGAGAAGGGAGGAAAGAAATGAGAGAAGGGGGAGAGATGAGAGAAGGAGGAGAGATGAGAGAAGGGGGGAGAGATGAGAGAAGGGGGAGAGATGAGAGAAGGGGGAGAGATGAGAGAAGTGGGGAGAGATGAGAGAAGGGGGGGGGAGAGATGAGAGAAGGGGGGAGAGATGAGAGAAGGGAGGGAAGAGTTGAGAGAAGGGGGAGAGATGAGAGAAGGGGGAGAGATGAGAGAAGGGGGAGAGATGAGAGAAGGTGGAGAGATGAGAGAAGGGGGGAGATATGAGAGAAGGGGGAGAGATGAGAGAAGTGGGGAGAGATGAGAGAAGGGGGGGAGAGATGAGAGAAGGGGGAGAAATGAGAGAAGGGGGAGAGATGAGAGAAGGGGGGAGAGATGAGAGAAGGGGGGAGGGGAGAGATGAGAGCAGGGGGGAGAGATGTGAGAAGAGGGGAAGAGATGAGAGAAGGGGGGGGAGAGATGAGAGAATGGGGGGAGAGATGAGAGAATGGTGGGGAGAGATGAGAGAAGGGCGGGAGAGATGAGAGAAGGGGGGAGAGATAAGAGAAGGGGGGAGAGATGAGAGAAGGGAGGAGAGATGAGAGAAAGGAGTGATGAGAGAAGGGGGGGAGAGATGAGAGAAAAGGGGAGAGATGAGAGAATGGAGGGGATAGATGAGAAAAGGGGGGGGGAGAGATGAGAGAAGGGGGGGAGAGATGAGAGAAGGGGGGAGAGATGAGAGAAGGGGGGGAGAGATGAGAGAAGGGGGGGAAGAGATGAGAGAAGGGAGGAGAGATGAGAGAAGAGGGGAGAGATGAGAGAAGGGAGGGAGAGATGAGAGAAGGGGGGAGAGATGAGAGAAGGGGGGGTGAGATGAGAGAAGGGGAGGGAGAGAAGGGAGGAGAGATTAGAGAAGGGGGGAGAGATGAGAGAAGGGGGAGAGATGAGAGAAGGGGGGGGAGAGATGAGAGAAGGGAGGAGAGATGAGAGAAGAGTGGAGAGATGAGAGAAGGGGGGAGAGATGAGAGAAGGGGGGAGATGAGAGGAGGGGGAGAGATGAGAGAAGGGGGGAGAGATGAGAGAAGGGGAGGAGAGACGAGAGAAGGGGGGAGAGATGAGAGAAGGGGAGGAGAGATGAGAGAAAGGGGGGAGAGATGAGAGAAGCGAGGGAAGAGATGAGAGAAGGGGGAGAGATGAGAGACGGGGGAGAGATGAGAGAAGGGGGGAGAGATGAGAGAAGGGAGAGAGATGAGAAAAAGGGGAGAGATGAGAGAAGGGGGGGAAAGATGAGAGAAGAGAGGGGAAATGAGAGAAGAGAGGAGAGATGAGAGAATGGGGGAGAGATGAGAGAAGGGGGGAGATGAGAGAAGGAGGGGGAGAGATGAGAGAAGGGGGGGAGAGATGAGAGATGAGAGAAGGGGGAGAGATGAGAGAAGGGGGAGAGATGAGAGAAGGGAGGAAAGAAATGAGAGAAGGGGGAGAGATGAGAGAAGGAGGAGAGATGAGAGAAGGGGGGAGAGATGAGAGAAGGGGGAGAGATGAGAGAAGGGGGAGAGATGAGAGAAGTGGGGAGAGATGAGAGAAGGGGGGGGGAGAGATGAGAGAAGGGGGGAGAGATGAGAGAAGGGAGGGAAGAGTTGAGAGAAGGGGGAGAGATGAGAGAAGGGGGAGAGATGAGAGAAGGGGGAGAGATGAGAGAAGGTGGAGAGATGAGAGAAGGGGGGAGATATGAGAGAAGGGGGAGAGATGAGAGAAGTGGGGAGAGATGAGAGAAGGGGGGGAGAGATGAGAGAAGGGGGAGAAATGAGAGAAGGGGGAGAGATGAGAGAAGGGGGGAGAGATGAGAGAAGGGGGGAGGGGAGAGATGAGAGAAGGGGGGGAGAGATGAGAGAAGAGCGGAGAGATGAGAGAAGGGGGGAGATATGAGAGAAGGGAGGAGAGATGAGAGAAGGGGGGAGATATGAGAGAAGGGGGAGAGATGAGAGAAGGGGGGAGAGATGATAGAAGGGGGGAGAGATGAGAGAAGGGAGGAGAGATGAGAGAAGAGGGGAGAGATGAGAGATGGGGGGAGAGATGAGAGAAGGGGGGAGAGATGAGAGATGGGGGGAGAGATGAGAGAAGGGGGGAGAGATGAGAAAAGGGGGAGAGATGAGAGAAGGGGGGAGAGATGAGAGAAGGGGGGAGAGATGAGAGAAGGGAGGAGAGATGAGAGGAGGGGGAGAGATGAGAGAAGGGGGGGGGGGAGAGATGAGAGAAGGGGGTGAGAGATGAGAGAAGGGGGGGAGAGATGAGAGAAGGGGGGAGAGATGAGAGAAGGGGGGGGAGAGATGAGAGAAGGGTGGGAGAGATGAGAGAAGGGGGGGAGAGATGAGAGAAGGGGGGAGAGATGAGAGAAGGGGGGAGAGATGAGAGAAGGGAGGAGAGATGAGAGAAGGGGGTGAGAGATGAGAGAAGGGGAGGGAGAGATGAGAGAAGGGGGGGAGAGATGAGAGAAGGGGGGTAGAGATGAGAGAAGGGGGGTAGAGATGAGAGAAGGGGGTGAGAGATGAGAGAAGGGGGGGGGAGAGATGAGAGAAGGGGGGGAGAGATGAGAGAAGGGGGTGAGGGATGAGAGAAGGGGGGGGAGAGATGAGAGAAGGGGGGGAGAGATGAGAGAAGGGGGGTAGAGATGAGAGAAGGGGGGAGAGATGAGAGAAGGGGGTGAGAGATGAGAGAAGGGGGGGGGAGAGATGAGAGAAGGGGGGGAGAGATGAGAGAAGGGGGAGAGATGAGAGAAGGGGGTGAGAGATGAGAGAAGGGGGGGAGAGATGAGAGAAGGGGGGAGAGATGAGAGAAGGGGGGGGGAGAGATGAGAGAAGGGTGGGAGAGATGAGAGAAGGGGGTGAGAGATGAGAGAAGGGGGGGGGAGAGATGAGAGAAGGGTGGGAGAGATGAGAGAAGGGGGGGAGAGATGAGAGAAGGGGGAGAGATGAGAGAAGGGGGGAGAGATGAGAGAAGGGAGGAGAGATGAGAGAAGGGGGTGAGAGATGAGAGAAGGGTGGGGAGAGATGAGAGAAGGGGGGAGAGATGAGAGAAGGGGGGTAGAGATGAGAGAAGGGGGGAGAGATGAGAGAAGGGGGTGAGAGATGAGAGAAGGGGGGGGAGAGATGAGAGAAGGGGGGGAGAGATGAGAGAAGGGGGTGAGGGATGAGAGAAGGGGGGGGAGAGATGAGAGAAGGGGGGGAGAGATGAGAGAAGGGGGGGGAGAGATGTTTCATTGGATCTGTAAACCCACTTACTTGGATAACTGTGGTAATTGTAGAGCTAATATATGCATCACGTCGCTGACCGCAAGGGAAGAGCGCTTTTATTAGTTCAAAATAGATATGTCTATTTTGAACTACCTACCTCCAAAACCCTCCCACTGTGTGGTGTAGGGGTGGGGAATATCTGGTATGCTACAGAGGGAGTAAGAAAAAAGAGGGGGGGGGGGGAAGGGGTTATCTTGAGATTATCTTGAGATGATTTCGGGGCTTTTTTTAGTGTCCCCGCGGCCCGGTCCTCGACCAGGCCTCCACCCCCAGGAAGCAGCCCGTGACAGCTGACTAACACCCAGGTACTTATTTTACTACTAGGTAACAGGGGCATAGGGTGAAAGAAACTCTGCCCATTGTTTCTCGCCGGCGCCTGGGATCGAACCCAGGACCACAGGATCACAAGTCCAGCGTGCTGTCCGCTCGGCCGACCAGCACCAGGGGGAAAAGAAAAAGGTGTGTGTGTGTGTGTACTCACCTAATTGTACTCACCTAATTGTGCTTGCGGGGGTTGAGCTTTGGCTCTTTGGTCCCGCCTCTCAACTGTCAATCAACTGGTGTACAGATTCCTGAGCCTACTGGGCTCTATCATATGTACATTTGAAACTGTGTATGGAGTCAGCCTCCACCACATCACTTCCTAGTGCATTCCATTTATTAACTACTCTGACACTGAAAAATTCTTTCTAACGTCTCTGTGGCTCATCTGGGTACTAAGTTTCCACCTGTGTCCCCTTGTTCGTGTCCCACCCGTGCTGAAGAGTTTGTCTTTGTCCACCCTGTCAATTCCCCTGAGAATTTTGTAGGTGTTATCATGTCTCCCCTTACTCTTCTGTTTTCCAGGGATGTGAGGTTCAGCTCCTTTAGCCTTTCCTCGTAGCTCAATCCTCTCAGTTCCGGGACGAGCCTGGTGGCATACCGCTGAATCTTCTCTTACTTTGTCTTGTGTTTAACTAGGTATGGACTCCAGGCTGGAGCTGCATACTCCAGGATTGGTCTTACATAAGTGGTATACAGGGTTCTGAAAGAATCCTTACACAAGTTTCTGAAGGCAGTTCTTATGTTGGCCAGTCTAGCATATGCCGCTGATGATATTCTTTTGATGTGGGCCTCTGGGGACAGGTTCGGTGTGATATCAACCCCCAGATCCTTCTCTCTATTTGATTCTTGCAGGATTTCCCCTCCCAGATGATACCTTGTGTTCAGCCTCCTGCTCCCTTCGCCTAATTTCATCACCTTACACTTTCCAGAGTTGAACTTCAGCAGCCATTTTCTAGACCATTCCTCCAGTTTATCCAGGTCATCCTGTAGTCTCTGTCTACCTTCATCCGTCTTGATTCTTCTCATAATTTTTGCATCATCAGCAAACATCGAGAGGAATGAGTCTATACCCTCTGGAAGATCGTTCACATATATTAGAAACAGGATGGGTCCAAGTACTGAGCCCTGTGGGACTCCGCTGGTGACATCTCGCCACTCTGATGTCTTCCCCCTCACCGTTACTCGCTCTTTCCTGTTGCTTAAGTACTCCCTTATCCACTGGAGCACCTTCCCTTTTACTCCTGCCTGTTGCTCCAACTTTTTTAACAGCCTTTTATGGGGTACTGTGTCAAAGGCTTTTTGGCAATCCAGGAAAATGCAGTCGGCCCACCCTTCTCTTTCCTGCCTAATTTTCGTTGCCTGGTCATAAAATTCTATTAAACCTGTGAGGCACGATTTACCATCTCTGAACCCATGTTGGTGGTGCGTTACAAAGTTATTTCCCTCCAGATGCTCTACGAGCCTTTTCCTCACGATCTTCTCCAGCACCTTGCATGGTATACAAGTTAAGGAAACTGGCCTGTAATTCAGTGCCTCTTGCCTATCACCCTTTTTGTATATTGGGACCACGTTAGCTGTCTTCCAATTTTCTGGTAAGTCTCCTGTTTCCAGTGTCCTGTTATACACCATAGAGAGTGGCACACTTAGTGCTTCTGCACCTTCCTTTAGTATCCATGGTGAGATTCTATCAGGCCCAACAGCCTTTGTCACATCTAGCTCCAGCAGACACCTTTTGCCCTCATCACTGGTGAGGTCAAATTCCTCCAAAGTTGCTTGGTTTGCCGCCTCCTCATTTAGTGCAGGGGCTTCTCCTTGTTCTTTGTGAAGATCTCCTGGAATCTCTTGTTGAGTTCTTCACACACCTCCTTGTCATTCTCTGTGTATCTGTTTTCCCCTTTCCGCAGCTTCATCACTTGTTCCTTCACTGCTGTTTTCCTCCTGATATGGCTGTGGAGCAGCTTTGGTTGGATCTTGGCTTTACTCGCGATGTCATTTTCAAACTGTCTCTCTGCTTCCCTCCTCACTCTGATGTACTCATTTCTGGCCCTCTGGTACCTCTCCCTGCTCTCTGGTGTTCTGTTATTTCTGTAGTTTCTCCATGTTCTTTTACTCAGTTGTTTCGCTACCTTACATTCCTGGTTGAACCATGGGTTTTTCTGTTGTTTTTCGTTTTTCTCCTTTTGGACGGGGATAAACCTGTCTGCAGCTTCCTGGCACTTTTGGGTGACAATATCCATCATGACCTGCACATTCTTGTCTCTAAGTTCTGTTTCCCATGGTATTCCCCTGAGGAAGTTCCTCATCTCGTCATATTTTCCTCTTCGGTAATTCAGTCTTTTCCCCTCCACTCCCATCCTTGGATAGGTTATCCCTACCTCCACCAAGTACTCAAAGGTCAGTACACTGTGGTCACTCATTCCTATGGGGGCTTCAACTTTGACTTCCCTTATTTCTGACTCATTCAGGGTGAATATTAAGTCGAGTCTAGCTGGTTCATCATTGCCTCTCATTCTAGTGGGTTCCTTGACATGCTGGCTCAGAAAATTCCTTGTTGCCACTTCCAAGAGTTTAGCTCGCCACGTATTTGCACCACCATGTGGGTCCCCATTCTCCCAGTCTATCTTTCCATGGTTGAAATCACCCATGATTAAGAGTCTTGAGCCATTCCTGCAGGCAACTGAAGCTGCTCTCTCTATTATATTAATGGTTGCCATGTTGTTCCTATCAAACTCCTGTCTAGGTCTTCTGTCATTTAGGGGAGGGTTGTAAATGACTGTCACTATTATCTTAGGTCCACCCATTGTTATAGTTCCTGTTATGTAATCTCTGAATCCGTCACAGCCCGGAATTTCCATCTCATCAAAACTCCAGTCCTTCCTTATCAGCAGGGCCACTCCTCCACCTCCTCTCCCTTCCCTCTCTTTCCTTACTATATAGTAGTCCTTTGGAAACACAGCATCTGTTATGACTCCTGACAATTTTGTTTCTGTTAGCCCTATTACATCAGGGTTTTCTTCTTGCACCCTTTCTGCCAGTTCACTTGCTTTATTGGTAATCCCATCAATGTTTGAGTACATTACCTTGAAGCTCACTTTCTTATATCCAATTTCACCCACACTCCCTACAAGTGTAGGAGGTTGTTCTATGGTCCTTGCTACTTGGGTAGGCTCCTCCTCCTGTGAGGTAGTTGCCAGGGGTTCGGGGGGAGGTGGAGTGGGGGTGGAGGGCTTAGGTCTTCCTCAGGCCTGCTTGGGTCAGGAAGAAGTCCTGGGGGTGAGGGAGCAGGGGTTGCTTGGGGAGAGGGCACGCCCTCCTGCGGTGTAGTTGACAGGGGTTTGGAGGGAGGTGGAGTGGAGGATAGAGGGCTTTGGTCTTCCTCAGGCCTGCTTGGGGCAGGGAGAAGACCAGGGGCTGGGAAAGCAGGGGCTACTTGGGGTAAGGGAAGGGGGAGGATTTGGGTTTCATGATGGGCATTATGCAGGGGCAAGGAAGGGTTTGTGCTGGGGGGTAGGGAGGGCCCTATTGGGTGGTGGACTGGGGTGTTGCATTCCCCCCTGGGGTTCCTGGGTTGCTGGATTGGGGTTCCCCACTCCCCTCTGGGATTGCTGGGTTGGAGGCTGAGGTTCCCTGGCTCTCTTCCCTCTCCTTGCGCCTTTTCCTTGCATCTGCTGCCCTTACTATCTCGTCTCTGGTCATGTCCCTCTGAACATATACCTCTTTGTAGTTCCTTGCATACCTCAGTTTGCTCTTCCTTACTAGAATGTCTTCTTTGATGTCCTCGCTCTTGAATACTACCTTGATCAATCTTTTTCTGTCTTTGTTGTACTGGCCAATCCGGAAAAACTGTTCTATGTCTCGTTCAGCCCCTTCCATTCCTATCTCCTTTAATATCCCTGCCACTGCAGCTTTGTCTTTAGTCCTTGTTTCCTCCCTTGTGGAGCCCTCTTGTTCCTTGACACCTACCACTACTACAGCTCTTTTCCTTTCCATTAGCTGACTTGTGCATCTAGCTGCCTCCTGTGAGGTTACTGCTTTCATTACAACATCCTTGACTGTGGACATTGCTCCTGGGCTCTTGAGCATTTCAGCAAAGGTTGGGCCAATTGTAGGGGTCCCTGCCATAGCTACATCTCCTGGCACCTGGGGGTTGGTCTCCTGGGCCAGAGTCTGAGGAGGGCCTGTTTTTAGGCTTTTTATCTCCTCTTGTGCTGCACTTAGTTCTATCTGCAGCTTACATATAGTTTCCCTCAGGTTCTTCAATTCCCCACTGACTTCCTTCCATGCCTTAGCAATCATCTCCATGAATGACTCGTCCAGTCCCTCTCCTCCAGCTTCATTCTGTTGTCTTACCATCCCGCTTGACCTGTGTGTGTGTGTGTGTATGTGTGTGTGCGTGTGTGTGTCTGTGTGTGTGTCTGTATGTGCGTGTGTGTGTGTCCGTGTGTGTCTTTGTGTGCGTGAGTGTGCGTGTGTGTGTGTGTGTGTGTGTGTGTGTGTGTGTGTGTGTGTGTGTGTGTGTGTGTGTATGTGTGTGTGTGTGTATGTGTGTGTGTGTGTATGTGTGTGTGTGTGTGTGTGTGTGTGTGTGTGTGTGTGTGTGTGTGTGTGGGTGTGTGCGTGTGCGTGTGCGTGTGTGTGTGTGCGCGTGTGCGCGTGTGCGTGTGCGTGTGCGTGTGCGTGTGTGTGTGTGTGTGTGTGTGTGTGTGTGTGTGTGTGTGTTGGGTGCGGGGGTGTTTGTGTATAGGGGAAGGGGTAGGGGGGTGTCTTGGGGCAGTGTAAGGCGTCGGAAGGTGTGGGGTGAGATGGTGAGCGGTCACCAGGGTATCATGTGTCAAGCCCCACCCAAGTGAGCCACGGAGTTGTATATTTGAGATATTGAGACCTACTTTAACTTAGGTATTTGAGGTAACTTAGGTAACTTAACTTAGGTATTAGGTATACACAAACTTAGGTATTTTAAGTCACTCTGTACACCTTATTGATGACCTAGAGAGGGGTACCTACCGTCAGGTAGGTACCTGATATCTCAAATATACAACTCCGTGGCTCACATGGGTGGGGCTTGACACACGATACCCTGGTGACCGCTCACCATCTCACCCCACACCTTCCGACGCCTTACACTGCCCCAAGACACCCCCTACCCCTTCCCCTATACACAAACACCCCCGCACCCAACACACACACACACACACACACACACACACACACACACACGCACACGCACACGCACACGCACACACGCGCTCGTGTCGCGTCAGACTAGAAATAAAAATGAATTTTGGAGAATTGATTTTTGATTTACCTCCAACAGTGAAAAGAAATGTACGAAAGATTGAGAAAATTCGTGTTATATATATATATATATATATATATATATATATATATATATATATATATATATATATATATATATATATATATATATATATATATATATATATATATATGCACACATGCACATGCGTTGCTGAGCCACAGCAACCTTCCCTTGTCTCCTAGTCCTCCCCACCATTCCTCCTCCTCCGTCCCCTCATCCACCCAACTATTCCTCACTCCCTCGTCCTCTCGTCCTCCCAGCAATTCCCCACTACCTCGTCCCTTTGTCCTCCCCACCAACCCCCACTCCAGTCCCTCCTCGTCCTCCTAACCATTCCCCACTCCACCGTCTTCTCATCCTCCACTCCTCTGTCCCCTCATCCTCCCCCACAATTCCACACTCCCTCGTCCGATGCATTCCCAAACGATCTGATGTTCCCATCAGAAAATTAGGAACATCAAATGATCTGATGTTCCCTTCACTGATATATAAGAAAAACAGTTAAAAAACGAAATGAAAAACAATTAAAAAAATAAATAAACTATACTCACAAAATTAACGGTATGGTAAACAACACAGCTCAGTTTCAATGCAATGTCACACAAAATAAATAAATCAAAATGAAAATAAATCGAAATCTATGTAGATTCAATTTATCAATAAAATCCGAATCATTGAAATGGAATCGTAACATATTTAGTATAGCATGTGCAACAGATGGTGCTGTTTTTCAATAAAAGCATGTTTTTACCTGTTACATGTGTGGCATCTATACTTAAACTCACCAAATGAACGGTATGTTAAACAACACAGCTCAAATCCAATGAACAAACAAAATAATTTAATCAAAATGAAAATAAATCAAAATCAATGAAACTTCAATTTGTTAGTACAATCGGAAACATTGAAATGGAATCGTAACATTTTTAGTGTAACGTATGTTGCTCTTACGTGCAACAGATGGCGCTGTTTCTTAAAAAAAGAATGTTTTTAACTCTCACAGGTGTTACATCTATATGTGTACTTAAGAAATTAATTGTATGGTAAACAACACAGCTCATTTCCAACGCAATGTCACACAAAAGAATTAAATCAAAATGAAAATAAATCGAAATCTATGAAAATTCTATTTATAAAAGCAATCGGAAACATTGAAATGGAATCATAACATATTTAGTATATTGTGTGTTGTTATTACCTGCAACAGTTTCTGCAGGTAATGCTGTTCTTCAAAAAATAAAATTTTTACCTGTCACAGGTGAGACATGTATATAGTAGGTATATAAAACCACGCGCCGATACGAATGCAAAGTTGTGTCAAAATTTCAAAGCAATCGGTAATGAGGTTTCGAAGATTTCCCTCACATGGAAAAACTTGAAAAACACAGTTTAAAAAAAAACTTGTTTTTTTCCTTTCACATGCGTGACATCTATAAGTATGTATATAAAAACCTGCTCGAATTCAAATGGAACGTTGTGTCAGAATTTCAAAGCAATCAATGAAGAACTTTCGGAGATTAGCGATTTTGAAGAAACAAACATTTACGTTTTTGTTTATATTGATTATATCTATATTATTAAAAATGTAAATGTTCGTTTGTTCAAAATTGCTAGTCTCCGAAAATTCTTCATCGATTGCTTTGAAATTTTCACACAACGTTCCATTCGCATCCGACCGTATTTTTATACACATTTTATATAGATGTTATGTCTGTGATGGGAAAAAACATGTTTGTTTTTTTTTTAACTGTGTATTCCATTTGTCTTTCATGTGAGGGAAATCTTCGAAACCTCTTTACCAATTGCTTTGAAATTTTGATATACAGTTGCATTCGAATAGGCGAGTGTTTTTATATACCGACTATATACATGCCTCATCTGTGACAGGAAAAAAACATGTTTTATTTAAAAAACAGCGGCATCTGTTGTACCAAAGAGCAACACATGCTGTAATCACCAAAAGTTACTCACCGATTGCTTTGAAATTTTGACTCAACATTCCATTTGAATACGGTTATGTTTTTATATACCTTTTATATAGATGTGACAGGTAAAAACGTGGTTTTTTCAGAAAAACAGCGCTATCTGTTGCTTGTAATAGCAACACATGCTATACTAAATATGTTATGTCTGCATTTCAATGTTTCCGATTGCATTGATAAATTGAATCTTCATAGATCTCATAGATTTATTTTCATTTTGACTTAATTATTTTGTGTGAAATTGCATTGGAATTGAGCTGTGTTGTTTACCATAATGTTCAATTCATGCGAATAAATATAGATGCCACACCTGTGACAGGTAAAAACATTTTTTTTAAAAAACAGCGCCATCTGTTCCACGTAGGAGCAACACATGCTCCTATATAATGCTCATATGCTCAAGCATAACACATGTTCCTATGCTATACTATACATGTTACGATTGCATTTCAACATTTTTTATTGCATTGATAAATTGAATTTTCACAGATTTCGATATATTTTCATCGTGATTTAATTATTTTGTGTGACATTGCAATGGAATTGAGATATTTTGTTTACCATACCGTTCATTTCGTGAATATAATTTATTTTTTTATTTTTTACTGTTTTTTTTTCATTTCGTTTTTTAACTGTTCTTATTTTTCAGTGATGGGAATATTAGATCATTTGATGTTCCCATTTTTCGTATGGGAGCATTAGATCATTTGGGAACGCATCAGAAGAGGGAGTGATGAATGGTGGGGAAGACGAGAGGACGGGGGAGGGGGGGGGGGGTAATGTTGGGGAGGACGAAGGGACAGAGGAGAGGGCAATGGTGGGGAGAACGAGGGGATGGATACGGGGTAATGGTGGGGAGGACGAGGGGATGGGGGAGGATGAGGGAACGAAGGACTGGGGGATGGTGGGGAGGACCAGGGGACAAGGGAGTGGAAAATGGTTGGAAGAACAAGGGGGATGGGAGAGGGGGTGAATGGTGTGGAGGAGGAGGGAACGGAGAGGGGGGAATGGTGCAGAGGACGAGGGGACAGAGGAGTGGGGAATGGTGGATAGGACGAGATGATGGGTGAGTGGGGGATGGTGGCGGAGATGAGGGAATAGGGGAGAGGGAAATAGTGGAGAGGACAAGGGGATGGGGGTTGGGGGAAAGGTAGGGAGGCCTGGGGCACAGGGGAGGGTTGCTGTGGCTCAGCACCATGCATGCATTACTGAGCCACAGCATTACGTGGCCGGGTAGAGCTTGTATATATATATATATATATATATATATATATATATATATATATATATATATATATATATATATTATTAAATATGTTTTAATATATATTAAATTTTATAGTAAATATAAATTTTACAATAAAACCAGAAAAACGGTCAGCCTACTCATGAGAAACTCTCCAGACACTAAGCAGAACGCTTTAAAAGAGACCAACGTCGTCTATGCCTTCAAATGCCCTCTTGGGGACTGTAAGCCTAAAAAAAAAACAGTATATAGGCAAGACGACAACAACATCTCTTTCCAGGCGTTTAACGATGCATAAGCAACAGGGCTCCATTAAGGAACATATAATCTCTTCCCACAAACAAACCATCACCAGAGAAATCTTAGCAAACAACACAGAAATCATCGATAGATACAGCGATAGCAGGCGGCTTGACGTCTGCGAGGCACTACACATCAAGAAGTCAACACCAGCAATCAACAGCAAATTAATGCACAACTATATTCTACCCACTTCAAGACTCTGCTCCAATATAAAAGCATCAAGAAATATGGACCAATAGGCTTTCTACAATTACTTCCATTCAATACGCATTGTTTCGTGTTCTGTCTTGTGTTTGGATTTAATACCCATTGAATATCCATTGTTGAAACTTCGTTTTTTCACCTCATCCACCTCACCCAAATGTAGATATAAACCTCGAAGATGTGTAAGCTCTATTCAGTTTCAGTTGTGTGTTTGTAAACTAAAGTCTTTGAAAATGTAAAAAGTTTTACGAAACGCGCTCAAGTGTCGCTAGAGGCAATTAAAGCAACGTCAACCAGGACACTCACCCACATCCCAAAGGCCTCTCGCCCATTTGCTGCAGGGAAATACACGGACCTCATCGCAAAAGTCAACAGAGGGTCAAATAACCTTGATGCACCTGATACCATCAAAGCCTGGCACAATCTGTTACTTTTTGGCAATGCATGCTTAGGTGTACCAGACAGAGGAGGCAAGACACTGGCCTCATCCGTCAATAAAGCAATTAGGGATTTTCCTAGGGCTGACAACCTAGTCCGCCTCCCCAAACACACCAAACACCGCCGAGGCAGACCAAGTACGACAATCAGCGACAACAGAAAATTAGGTACCCAAGTCAGCAAGAAAATTGAAGAGGGCAATACAGTCGGGGCACTCAGGTTGATCACAAGTGAGGACAAAATTTTGCCCAGGGATGAAACCACAGCCCAAGCACTGAGAGAAAAACACCCCCTCAGGGCCGTAGGTGGACCTCCCCCACAGGTCAGGCTCGCCCCTAACCAGGAACCTCTCGTCCTCCGGGAGTCAGAGGTTTATAAAGCTATCGTTTCATTTCCCCCGGGCTCCTCAGGAGGCTACACAGGGGTAAGACCTCAACATGTGAAGGAAATGGTGAACCCTGTTCTTGGCCCAGCTGCAGAAGCGCTCCTGACAGAAATCACAACGTTTGTCAACAACTGCCTCGCCGGGTTAATCCCTGATGAAATCAAACCATTCTTCTTTGGTGCTTCCCTATGTGCCCTGAAAAAGAAGGGGGGAGGGATCAGACCCATTGCCGTTGGTAATACCCTTCGCCGCCTAGTTGCAAGGGCTGTTGTCAGAAGTATCCGAACGGAAGCAGCCACCATGTTGCAACCCAACCAGCTGGGGTTTGGAGTCCCCCAAGGCTGTGAAGCAGCGGCTCATGCTGCACGAGCCTACATTAGCTCTCTTACTGAAGACCAGGCAGTAGTAAAATTAGATTTTAAAAACGCTTTCAACTCGGTCAAAAGGGAAGCAATCCTCACTGCAGTCCAGGAATATTGCCCAAGCATTCTCCCGTTTGTGTCAGCAGGCTACAGCAAAGACTCAACCCTCCTGTTTAGCAAACATGAAGTCACCTCAGCAGAGGGAATTCAACAGGGTGACCCACTTGCACCGTTCCTCTTTTGCATAGCGGTTCGAGAAATTACAACCAGACTGTCCAGTGAGCTCAACATCTGGTTCCTGGATGATGGCACTCTGGCAGGCACACAAGATTCCCTGCTGGAAGACCTACAGCTGGTGAAGTCACGGGGGGAGTCCATGGGTCTCGTTCTTAAGCCCTCCAAGTGCGAAATTATTGCATCCAGTGAAGTAATTATGAGAGCAGTGAAATCAGTTTTACCAGAAGCCTCAGTCGTTAAACCTACCGACAGCACACTACTCGGAGCACCTCTGGGCCACAATGCCATTGCTGCAGTCCTTGACGAAAAGTTTAGAGACCTAAAGAGGATGGAAGAGAGAATTGAGGACTTGGACTCCCACGATGCCCTCTACCTCCTCACAAAGTGCCTTACCTTGCCCAGGCTAACATACTTCTTAAGGTGTGCACCAACTTTTGGCAACCCACTTCTAAATCAATATGATGAGCTCCTCAGGTCAATATTCAGGAAGGCGCTCAACCTAGATTTAGATGACAGTCAGTGGGACCAAGCAACACTACCAGTGAGATTTGGAGGGATAGGCATACGAAAGGCAACTGAGGTAGCACTTCCAGCATTCTTATCCTCATGTACAGCAGCCAACGAATTGGTAGGGCAGATCCTACCAGAGCGTATGAGAGAGACAGCGGGAACTCATGATCAAACGTTCATCGAAGCAGCCAGACAATGGGACACCATTGCACACCCTCAACCCCGACCACAAGTCCCAAAAAAACCACAAGCAGGCCCACTGGGATAGCCCCATAATGGAAAAGACTGTCACAGCAATGATTGACAACGCTGATGCTGAAAACAAAGCCCGCCTCCTAGCGGTAACAGCACCCCACGCCGGGGATTTTTTATTTGCTGTGCCCAATGCAGCCCTGGGAACTCGCCTCAGTCATGACGCTCTCCGCATTGGAGTTGCCCTTCGCCTTGCCGCCCCCATCCTCACCGAACATAGGTGCATCTGCGGAACTGCGATGGCAGACCAATATGGTCGTCATGGTCTGGTATGTCGTAAATCACAGGGTAAAATTGCAAGACATGAAGAAGTCAACGACATCATCAAGAGGAGCCTCGCCACAGCCCGCTGCCCGGCACAAAGAGAACCACACTTATCCAGACCTAACGACCCTCAGAAGCGCCCTGATGGGGTCACCTTGCTACCTTGGAAGGATGGTAAGCAAGTGGTATGGGACTACACGTGCGCTGCCACACTGGCCAGTACCTACCTCCACTACAGCACACGTGAAAGCGGTGGTGCTGCTTCTTTCAGGGAATCGCAGAAAATTATTAAATACAGAGGTCTAGCACACTGCTACAGCTTTGTTCCGATCGGCTCGGAGACCCTCGGTTCGTGGGGAAAATGTGCATTGAAGTTCCTGAAGGAATTGGGGGACAAATTGATCAGCGCCTTCAAAAGACCAGAGAGCAAAAAGTTTCTTGTTCCAGCGCCTCAGTGTTGCGATTCAGAGGGGAAATGCCTGTTGCATCTTGGGCACTAGTCCAACTTCAGAGGAATTCGAGGAAGTGTTTGACTTGCAACAATGATCGAACCCGTCTGTGACATTCATCAATGTTTCCCATTGTTATGTTTTTCAAGAGATCCATAACCTTTAAGCACCTTTTTGCATTATTATTTTTGTATCAACCCATGTATATCTTGTAACCATCAAATGCATAATAAAGCACAAAAAATAAAGAAGGAAGGGGGTGGTAGGAGAAAAGCACACAGAAACTGTATTGGAGGGGATCTAAACATTCCCTCTAATGCATTATGCGTGGTTTCCTCCGAGGCTAAGGGTCCCCCTTCTTCCAGCTAGAGGTGGTACTCCCTTCCTATTTATTTTGTAAATATATATATATATATATATATATATATATATATATATATATATATATATATATATATATATATATATATGGCACAACTCTCCTAAACACGAGAGTGAAGAATACAACTTTAGAACACTTTCCCACCAGGAGACTCGAACCCTAGCCAGCACAGAAGCCTTCCAGCAACTGGCATAACAGGTACGCCTTAACCCGCTCCACCACCTGCTCAGACCCTTAAAAGAGATGGTAATTTCGGAGTATTTAAATACACCAAAGATCACCACCTCCCAAGAGCACTAGAGCAAGTGAGGGGTCATTTATACGTTTATTTCATCAAGTCCCTGTTAATATGGGAAGACACAGTGTCTATGCTTAAGGCACAACTCTCCTAAACACGAGAGTGAAGTATACAACTTTAGAACACTTTCCCACCTGGAGACTCGAACCCTAGCCAGCACAGAAGCCTTCCAGCAACTGGCATAACAGGTACGCCTTAACCCGCTCCACCACCTGCTCAGACCCTTAAAAGAGATGGTAATTTCGGAGTATTTAAATACACCAAAGATCACCACCTCCCAAGAGCACTAGAGCAAGTGAGGGGTCATTTATACGTTTATTTCATCAAGTCCCTGTTAATATGGGAAGACACAGTGTCTATGCTTAAGGCACAACTCTCCTAAACACGAGAGTGAAGTATACAACTTTAGAACACTTTCCCACCAGGAGACTCGAACCCTAGCCAGCACAGAAGCCTTCCAGCAACTGGCATAACAGGTACGCCTTAACCCGCTCCACCACCTGCTCAGACCCTTAAAAGAGATGGTAATTTCGGAGTATTTAAATACACCAAAGATCACCACCTCCCAAGAGCACTAGAGCAAGTGAGGGGGTCATTTATACGTTTATTTCATCAAGTCCCTGTTAATATGGGAAGACACAGTGTCTATGCTTAAGGCACAACTCTCCTAAACACGAGAGTGAAGTATACAACTTTAGAACACTTTCCCACCTGGAGACTCGAACCCTAGCCAGCACAGAAGCCTTCCAGCAACTGGCATAACAGGTACGCCTTAACCCGCTCCACCACCTGCTCAGACCCTTAAAAGAGATGGTAATTTCGGAGTATTTAAATACACCAAAGATCACCACCTCCCAAGAGCACTAGAGCAAGTGAGGGGTCATTTATACGTTTATTTCATCAAGTCCCTGTTAATATGGGAAGACACAGTGTCTATGCTTAAGGCACAACTCTCCTAAACACGAGAGTGAAGTATACAACTTTAGAACACTTTCCCACCAGGAAACTCGAACCCTAGCCAGCACAGAAGCCTTCCAGCAACTGGCATAACAGGTACGCCATATATATATATATATATATATATATATATATATATATATATATATATATATATATATATATATATATGTGTCGTACCTACTAGCCAGAACGCAATTCTCAGCCTACTTTGCAAGGCCCGATTTGCCTAATAAGCCAAGTTTTCATGATTTATTTGTTTTTCGACTACCTAACCTACCTAACCTAACCTAACCTAACCTAACCTATAAAGATAGGTTAGGTTAGGTTAGGTAGGGTTGGTTAGGTTCGGTCATATATCTACGTTAATTTTAACTCCAATAAAAAAAAGTTGACCTCATACATCATGAAATGGGTAGCTTTATCATTTCATAAGAAAAAAATATTGAAAATATATTAATTCAGGAGAATTTGGCTTATTAGGCAAATCGGGCCTTGCATAATAGGCTGAGAAGTGCGTTCTGGCTACTAGGAACGATATATATATATATATATATATATATGCGAACAAGCCTGAATGGTCCCCAGGACATATGCAACTATATATATATATATATATATATATATATATATATATATATATATATATATATATATCTGGGGTGTGAGTTTTCAGTTATATATATATATATATATATATATATATATATATATATATATATATATATATATATATATATATATATATATATATATATATATATATATATATATATATATGTCGTACCTAGTAGCCAGAACACACTTCTCAGCCTACTATGCAAGGCCCAATTTGCTAATAAGCCAAGTTTTCATGAATTAATTATTTTTCGACTACCTAACCTACCTAACCTAACCTAACCTAACTTTCTCGGCTACCTAACCTAACCTAACCTATAAAGATAGGTTAGGTTAGGTTAGGTAGGGTTGGTTAGGTTCGGTCATATATCTACGTTAATTTTGACTCCAATAACAAAAAATGGACCTCAAACATAATGAAATGGGTAGCTTTATCATTTCATAAGAAAAAAAATAGAGAAAATATATTAATTCAGGAAAACTTGGCTTATTAGGCAAATCGGGCCTTGCATAGTAGGCTGAGAAGTGCGTTCTGGCTATTAGGTACGACATATATATATATATATATATATATATATATATATATATATATATATATATATATATATATATATATATATATATATATATATGTCGTACCTTTTAGCCAGAACTCACTTCTCAGCCTACAATGCAAAGGCCCGATTTGCCTAATAAGCCAAGTTTTCATGAATTAATTGTTTTTCGACTACCTAACCTACCTAACCTAACCTAATCTAACTTTTTCGGCTACCTAACCTAACCTAACCTATAAAGATAGGTTAGGTTAGGTTAGGTAGGGTTGGTTAGGTTCGGTCATTAATCTACGTTAATTTTAACTCCAATAAAAAAAAATTGACCTCATACATAATGAAATGGGTAGCTTTATCATTTCATAAGAAATAAATTAGAGAAAATATATTAATTCAGGAAAACTTGGCTTATTAGGCAAATTGGGCCTTGCATAGTAGGCCGAGAAGTGCATTCTGGCTACTAGGTACGACATATATATATATATATATATATATATATATATATATATATATATATATATATATATATATATATATATATATATATATATATATATATATATATATATATATATATATATATATATATTGGAGAATTGATTTTTGAATTACCTCCAACAGTGAAAAGAAATGTACGAAATATTGAGAAAATTCGTGTTAGAATTATTAATCTTACTTTTTCGGTCATATATATATATATATGCAAGTGTTCTAAAGTTGTATATATATATATATATATATATATATATATATATATATATATATATATATATATATATATATATATATATATATATATATATATATATATATATATATACATATATATATATATATATATATTATATATATATATATATATATATATATATATATATATATATATATATATTAGTATATTTTGGTAGCAGTCTTTCCTGTAGACATATATTATTAAATATGACCGAAAAAGTAAGATTAATAATTCTAACACGAATTTTCTCGATCTTTCGTACATTCCTTTTCACTGTTGGTGGTAATTCAAAAATCAATTCTCCAAAATTCATTTCTATTTCTAGTCTGAAGCGATACTTGAGCGCGTTTCGTAAAACTTATTACATTTTCAAAGACTTTAGTTTACACATACACAACTGAATAGAACTTACACATCTCCGATTTGTTTATATCTACATTTGAGTGAGGTGGATGGGGTGAGGTGGTATTAATAGGGTATTAAATTCATCAACATAAGACAGAACACGAAACAATAGGTATTGAATGGAAGTGATTGTAGAAAGCCTATTGGTCCATATTTCTTGATGCTTCTATATTGGAGCGGAGTCTTGAGGTGGGTAGAATATAGTTGTGCATTAATTGGCTGTTGATTGCTGGTGTTGCCTTTTTAATGTCTAGTGCCTCGCAAACGTCAAGCCGTCTGCTATTGCTGTATCTATCGATGATTTCTGTGTTGTTTACTAGGATTTCTCTGGTGATGGTTTGGTTGTGGGAAGAGATTATATGTTTCTTAATGGAGCCCTGTTGCTTATGCATCGTTAAACGCGTAGAAAGAGATGTTGTTGTCTTGCCTATATACTGTTTTTTTTGGAGCTTACAGTCCCCAAGAGGGCATTTGAAGGCATAGACGACGTTGGTCTCTTTTAAAGCGTTCTGCTTTGTGTCTGGAGAGTTTCTCATGAGTAGGCTGGCCGTTTATCTGGTTTTATAGTATATCGTCAGTTGTATCCTCTGATTTTTGTCTGTAGGGATAACGTTTCTATTAACAATATCTTTCAGGACCCTTTCCTCCATTTTATGAGCTGTGGAAAAGAAGTTCCTGTAAAATAGTCTAATTGGGGGTATAGGTGTTGTGTTGTCTCTTCAGAGGTTGCATGGCGTTTCACTTTCCTTCTTATGATGTCTTCGACGAAACCATTGGAGAAGCCGTTGTTGACTAGGACCTGCCTTACCCTACAGAGTTTTTCGTCGACTTGCTTCCATTCTGAGCTGTGGCTGAGAGCACGGTCGACATATGCGTTAACAACACTCCTCTTGTACCTGTCTGGGCAGTCGCTGTTGGCATTTAGGCACATTCCTATGTTCGTTTCCTTAGTGTAGACTGCAGTGTGGAAACCTCCGCATCTTTTCCATGACTGTTACATCTAGAAAGGGCAGCTTCCCATCCTTTTCCATCTCGTAAGTGAAACGCAGCACGGAACTCTGCTCAAACGCCTCCTTCAGCTCCTGCAGATGTCTGACATCAGGTACCTGTGTAAAAATGTCGTCAACATACCTGCAGTATATGGCCGGTTTCAAGTTCATGTCGACTAAGACTTTTTGCTCGATGGTACCCATGTAGAAGTTTGCAAACAGGACACCTAGGGGAGAACCCATGGCGACCCCATCTACTTGCTTATACATGTGCCCATCCGGTCTCAAGAAGGGTGCCTCTTTAGTACAAGCTTGGAGTAGTTTCCTTAGAATATTCTCTGGTATGTCAAGAGGAGTACAGGCTGGATCACGATACACTCTGTCGGCTATCATCCCGATTGTCTCGTCCACAGGTACGTTAGTGAACAGTGATTCTACGTCCAACGAGGCTCTTATCCCTGTGGCCCGTGTGCCCCGCAGTAAGTCAACAAATTCCTTTGGAGACTACTTTGTTGACTTACTGCGGGGCAATTTTTTCTATTGGAGTTAAAATTAACGTAGATATATGACCGAACCTAACCAACCCTACCTAACCTAACCTAACCTATCTTTATAAGTTAGGTTTGGTTAGGTAGCCAAAAAAAGTTAGGTTAGGTTAGGTAGTCGAAAAACAATTAATTCATGAAAACTTGGCTTATTAGGCAAATCGGGCCTTGCATAGTAGGCTGAGAAGTGCGTTCTGGCTACTAGGTACGATATATATAAATATATATATATATATATATATATATATATATATATATATATATATATATATATATATATATATGTCGTACCTAGTAGACAGAATGCACATCTCGGCCTACTATGCAAGGCCCAATTTGCCTAATAAGCCAAGTTTTCCTGAATTAATATATTTTCTCTAATTTTTTTCTTATGAAATGATAAAGCTACTCATTTCATTATGTATGAGGTCAATTTTTTTTATTAGAGTAAAATTAACGTAGATATATGACCGAACCGAACCAACCCTTCCTAACCTAACCTAACCTATCTTTATAGGTTAGGTTAGGTTAGGTAGCCGAAAAAGTTAGGTTAGGTTAGGTTAGGTTAGGTAGGTTAGGTAGTCGAAAAAATATTAATTCATGAAAACTTGGCTTATTAGGCAAATTGGGCCTTGCATAGTAGGCTGAGAAGTGCGTTTTGGCTACTAGGTACGACATATATATATATATATATATATATATATATATATATATATATATATATATATATATATATATATATATATATATATATATATAGTATATATATATATATATATATATATATATATATATATATATAGTATATATATATATATATATATGTCGTACCTAATAGCCAGAACGCACTTCTCAGCCTACTATTCAAGGCCCGATTTGCCTAATAAGCCAAGTTTTCATGAATTAATGTTTTTTCGTCTACCTAACCTACCTAACCTAACCTAACCTAGCTTTTTTTGGCAACCTAACCTAACCTTACCTATAAATATAGGTTAGGTTAGGTTAGGTAGGGTTAGTTAGGTTCGGTCATATATCTATGTTAATTTTAACTCCAATAAAAAAAAATTGACCTCGTACATAGAGAAAAGGGTTGCTTTATCATTTCATAAGAAAAAAATTATAGTAAATATATTAATTCAGGAAAACTTGGCTTATTAGGCAAATCGGGCCTTCAATAGTAGGCTGAGAAGTGAGTTCTGGCTACTAGGTACGACATATATATATATATATATATATATATATTATTTATTAATATATTAATAAATAATATATATTAATATATATATATATATATTAATATATATATATACTATATATATATATATATATATATATATATATATATATATATATATATAGGAAAATGAGGAAAATGAAACAGGAATTTCCTTAAGTACTTTCGTATATTAAATACATCTTCAGAAGGAATGATTTTACAGATCGAGTGATGGGTATAAATAGGCAGGAGAGAGTGGTGAAGTGATTCTAAGACACAGACGAATTTGTAGCCAAACTTAATGACCAAGTCACCTCCATAAAATTTACTATGGAGACTGAAATTGATAAATGTTTGCCATTCTTAGATGTGCTTATTCATAGGGAAAACTCTTCATTAAAGTTCAGTGTTTACAAGAAACCTACGAATAATTTATCTTATGTTCATTATTTTTCAGGGCATAGATACAATGTAAAAAAGTCAATTTTTTCTTCAATGTATCTAAGAGCTCTTCGAGTTGTGAGTCCAGAATTCTTAGACGAAGAATTTAAGAATATTGATTCGATTGGTCTTAAGCTTTGTTACCCACTGAATTTTTTGGAAGTTTGTCGTAACAAAGCACGCCGTACATATTATAATAATGTATGCAGTGAAAGGATTCGCCCAAAGAATGTGTTATGTTTACCATATTTCTCTGGGTTTGAGAATATTGTTAAGGCCTTGAAACTTTTTAATATAGATGTAATGTTTAGCTACGAAAACACTGTTGGTAAGCTATTAGTTAGGAACAGCCCTCGTAGTGATAATTGCGTCATTTATAAAATACCTTGTAAGGAATGTAATAAGTTCTATGTCGGGCAAACATCTAAAGATTTAAAATTTAGAATATCGCAACATAAATACTCTGTAAGACATGGCCAATTATCTAATGCTTTGTTTGTGCATTTGTCAGAAAAAGCTCACCAAATTGATTGGGAGAGTGCTTCTTCAATAACAAATTGTAAAAGCACCTATAACAGAAACATAATTGAATCTGCTTTGATACAGATCACCAAAGAAAGTAATTTGAATATTAGCAGTGGTCTATATAACTTAGATCCATTTCTAATAGATCAGCTAAAGGGCGATTTAAGTAGAATCATTGGAAAACATTTGTCTCACTAATTCATTGTATATATTTACCTCTTTATGTTTTAATTACCTATGTATTGTGCTTGTATGTCTGCTGTATCAGATGGGCCATTGGGCTACATCGGATGGGCCAATTGGGTGCATCTGATGGGCCAATGGGCCGTCTGCGTTGTCCAAGTATTGTACCTCACCTCACTTCACCACTCTCTCCTGCCTATTTATACCCAACACTCGATCTGTAAAATCATTCCTTCCGAAGATGTATTTAATATACGAAAGTACTTAAGGAAATTCCTGTTTCATTTTCCTCCGTGGTCTGACATTGTCATATATATATATATATATATATATATATATATATATATATATATATATATATATATATATATATATATATATATATATATATATATATATATATATATATATATAACTGAAAACTCACACCCCAGAAGTGACTCGAACCCATACTCCCAGAAGCAACGCAACTGGTATGTACAAGACGCCTTAATCCACTTGACCATCACGACCGGACATAATGAGGTGATAGCCGAGGCTATATGAACCACCCCACCGCCGGCACTCGGATAGTTATCTTGGGCATAGCATTTTACCAAATCACCTCATTCTTTGGGGCACACGTGAGGAACACAAATGCGAACAAGCCTGAATGGTCCCCAGGACATATGCAACTGAAAACTCACACCCCAGAAGTGACTCGAACCCATACTCCCAGAAGCAACGCAACTGGTATGTACAAGACGCCTTAATCCACTTGACCATCACGACCGGAAATAATGAGGTGATAGCCGAGGCTATATGAACCACCCCACCGCCGGCACTCGGATAGTTATCTTGGGCATAGCATTTTACCAAATCACCTCATTCTTTGGGGCACACGTGAGGAACACAAATGCGAACAAGCCTGAATGGTCCCCAGGACATATGCAACTGAAAACTCACACCCCAGAAGTGACTCGAACCCATACTCCCAGAAGCAACGCAACTGGTATGTACAAGACGCCTTAATCCACTTGACCATCACGACCGGACATAATGAGGTGATAGCCGAGGCTATATGAACCACCCCACCGCCGGCACTCGGATAGTTATCTTGGGCATAGCATTTTACCAAATCACCTCATTCTTTGGGGCACACGTGAGGAACACAAATGCGAACAAGCCTGAATGGTCCCCAGGACATATGCAACTGAAAACTCACACCCCAGAAGTGACTCGAACCCATACTCCCAGAAGCAACGCAACTGGTATGTACAAGACGCCTTAATCCACTTGACCATCACGACCGGACATAATGAGGTGATAGCCGAGGCTATATGAACCACCCCACCGCCGGCACTCGGATAGTTATCTTGGGCATAGCATTTTACCAAATCACCTCATTCTTTGGGGCACACGTGAGGAACACAAATGCGAACAAGCCTGAATGGTCCCCAGGACATATGCAACTGAAAACTCACACCCCAGAAGTGACTCGAACCCATACTCCCAGAAGCAACGCAACTGGTATGTACAAGACGCCTTAATCCACTTGACCATCACGACCGGACATAATGAGGTGATAGCCGAGGCTATATGAACCACCCCACCGCCGGCACTCGGATAGTTATCTTGGGCATAGCATTTTACCAAATCACCTCATTCTTTGGGGCACACGTGAGGAACACAAATGCGAACAAGCCTGAATGGTCCCCAGGACATATGCAACTGAAAACTCACACCCCAGAAGTGACTCGAACCCATACTCCCAGAAGCAACGCAACTGGTATGTACAAGACGCCTTAATCCACTTGACCATCACGACCGGACATAATGAGGTGATAGCCGAGGCTATATGAACCACCCCACCGCCGGCACTCGGATAGTTATCTTGGGCATAGCATTTTACCAAATCACCTCATTCTTTGGGGCACACGTGAGGAACACAAATGCGAACAAGCCTGAATGGTCCCCAGGACATATGCAACTGAAAACTCACACCCCAGAAGTGACTCGAACCCATACTCCCAGAAGCAACGCAACTGGTATGTACAAGACGCCTTAATCCACTTGACCATCACGACCGGACATAATGAGGTGATAGCCGAGGCTATATGAACCACCCCACCGCCGGCACTCGGATAGTTATCTTGGGCATAGCATTTTACCAAATCACCTCATTCTTTGGGGCACACGTGAGGAACACAAATGCGAACAAGCCTGAATGGTCCCCAGGACATATGCAACTGAAAACTCACACCCCAGAAGTGACTCGAACCCATACTCCCAGAAGCAACGCAACTGGTATGTACAAGACGCCTTAATCCACTTGACCATCACGACCGGACATAATGAGGTGATAGCCGAGGCTATATGAACCACCCCACCGCCGGCACTCGGATAGTTATCTTGGGCATAGCATTTTACCAAATCACCTCATTCTTTGGGGCACACGTGAGGAACACAAATGCGAACAAGCCTGAATGGTCCCCAGGACATATGCAACTGAAAACTCACACCCCAGAAGTGACTCGAACCCATACTCCCAGAAGCAACGCAACTGGTATGTACAAGACGCCTTAATCCACTTGACCATCACGACCGGACATAATGAGGTGATAGCCGAGGCTATATGAACCACCCCACCGCCGGCACTCGGATAGTTATCTTGGGCATAGCATTTTACCAAATCACCTCATTCTTTGGGGCACACGTGAGGAACACAAATGCGAACAAGCCTGAATGGTCCCCAGGACATATGCAACTGAAAACTCACACCCCAGAAGTGACTCGAACCCATACTCCCAGAAGCAACGCAACTGGTATGTACAAGACGCCTTAATCCACTTGACCATCACGACCGGACATAATGAGGTGATAGCCGAGGCTATATGAACCACCCCACCGCCGGCACTCGGATAGTTATCTTGGGCATAGCATTTTACCAAATCACCTCATTCTTTGGGGCACACGTGAGGAACACAAATGCGAACAAGCCTGAATGGTCCCCAGGACATATGCAACTGAAAACTCACACCCCAGAAGTGACTCGAACCCATACTCCCAGAAGCAACGCAACTGGTATGTACAAGACGCCTTAATCCACTTGACCATCACGACCGGACATAATGAGGTGATAGCCGAGGCTATATGAACCACCCCACCGCCGGCACTCGGATAGTTATCTTGGGCATAGCATTTTACCAAATCACCTCATTCTTTGGGGCACACGTGAGGAACACAAATGCGAACAAGCCTGAATGGTCCCCAGGACATATGCAACTGAAAACTCACACCCCAGAAGTGACTCGAACCCATACTCCCAGAAGCAACGCAACTGGTATGTACAAGACGCCTTAATCCACTTGACCATCACGACCGGACATAATGAGGTGATAGCCGAGGCTATATGAACCACCCCACCGCCGGCACTCGGATAGTTATCTTGGGCATAGCATTTTACCAAATCACCTCATTCTTTGGGGCACACGTGAGGAACACAAATGCGAACAAGCCTGAATGGTCCCCAGGACATATGCAACTGAAAACTCACACCCCAGAAGTGACTCGAACCCATACTCCCAGAAGCAACGCAACTGGTATGTACAAGACGTCTTGTACATACCAGTTGCGTTGCTTATGAAATGATAAAGCTACCCATTTCATTATGTATGAGGTCAATTTTTTTTTATTGGAGTTAAAATTAACGTAGATATATGACCGAACCTAACCAAACCTACCTAACCTAACCTAACCTATCTTTATAGGTTAGGTTAGGTTAGGTAGCCGAAAACGTTAGGTTAGGTTAGGTTAGGTAGGTTAGGTAGTCGGAAAAACATTAATTCATGAAAACTAGGCTTATTAGGCAAATCGGGCCTTGCATACCCAGCAAACAATTTTAGGTTGCCACAACATATCTGGAAAGTATTTGAAAGTATTGGAAACGTTTGTTTTATCGTATCAGATACGATATTGTGTGTGGACTTAAATAGGTTTCCAAAACTTATAACCAAGACATATGTATCTAACACTAATTTGAGATGTTGTGGCAACTTTACACTCCTAACATGAGTCATTCATAATCCATTCATACACCAATATGAATCTCTTATGAAAGGTTTGAGCCAATAATCTGAACCATTTTCACATCTTTGTGTTTAAAGTTAAGTTTCTTGAAATTAAATTATATTTTATATTATATTATTTTTATTATATTTTATATTATATTATTATTTTCAATTTAAATATTAAAACCAATTTAAGGGTAAAAAAATCTAATAATTTATATTTCTTTTATTATTTACTAACAATTATAATTATTTACTAACGGAGAGAGGGGAGGCTGGACGGCGGAGAGTGGCGGACAGTGGCGGCGGTGGCGGATAGTGGCGGCGGGTGGACAGTGGCGGCGGCGGGCGGACAGTGGCGGCGGGCGGACAGTGGCGGCGGGCGGACAGTGGCGGCGGTGGCGGACAGTGGCGGCGGCGGGCGGACAGTGGCGGCGGCGGGCGGACAGTGGTGGCGGCGGGTGGACAGTGGCGGCGGCGGGCGGACAGTGGCGGCGGGCGGACAGTGGCGGCGGGCGGACAGTGGCGGCGGTGGCGGACAGTGGCGGCGGCGGGCGGACAGTGGCGGCGGCGGGCGGACAGTGGTGGCGGCGGGCGGACAGTGGTGGCGGCGGGCGGACAGTGGCGGCGGTGGGCGGACAGTGGTGGCGGCGGGCGGACAGTGGAGGCGGCGGGCGGACAGTGGTGGCGGCGGGCGGACAGTGGTGGCGGCGGGCGGACAGTGGTGGCGGCGGGCGGACAGTGGTGGCGGTGGCAGACAGTGGTGGCGGTGGCGGACAGTGGTGGCGGTGGCGGATAGTGGCAGCGGGCGGACAGTGGCGGCGGTGGCGGATAGTGGCGGCGGGCGGACAGTGGCGTCGGGCGGACAGTGGCGGCGGGCGGACAGTGGCGGCGGTGGCGGATAGTGGCGGCGGGCGGACAGGGTTGGCGGCGGGCGGACAGTGGCGGCGGTGGCGGATAGTGGTGGCGGGCGGACAGTGGCGGCGGGCGGACAGTGGCGGCGGGCGGACAGTGGCGGCTGTGGCGGATAGTGGCGGCGGCGGGCGGACAGTGGAGGCGGCGGGCGGACAGTGGAGGCGGCGGGCGGACAGTGGAGGCGGCGGGCGGACAGTGGAGGCGGCGGGCGGACAGTGGAGGCGGCGGGCGGACAGTGGTGGCGGCGGGCGGACAGTGGTGGCGGCGGGCGGACAGTGGTGGCGGTGGCGGACAGTGGCGGCGGTGGCGGACAGTGACGGCGGTGGCGGACAGTGGCGGCGGTGGCGGACACTGGCGGCTGTGTCTGGCGGTGGTGGCGGGCGGTGGCGGGTGGCGGCGTCTGTGATGAGTGGTGGCGGCTGGCGGTGGTGGGTGGTGGTGGCGGCGGCGGCTGGTGGTGGAGGGTGGTGGCGGCGGTGGTGGTGGGTGGTGGTGGCGGCGGCGGCTGGTGGTGGTGGGTGGTGGTGGCGGCGGTGGTGGTGGCGGCGGCGGCTGGTGGTGGTGGGTGGTGGTGGCGGCGGTGGTGGTGGGTGGTGGTGGCGGCGGCGGCTGGTGGTGGTGGCGGCGGGTGGTGGGTGGCGGCGGCGGCTGGTGGTGGTGGGTGGTGGCGGCTGTGGTGGGTGGTGGCGGGTGGCGGCTGGTGTTGGGTGGTGGCGGGTGGCGGCTGGTGGTGGGTGGTGGCGGGTGGCGGCTGGTGGTGGGTGGCGGGTGGCGGCTGGTGGTGGGTGGCGGGTGGCGGCGGGTGGTGGGTGGTGGCGGCGGGTGGTGAGTGGCGGTGGAGGGTGGTGGGTGGTGGCGGGTGGTGGTGGCGGGTGGTGGTGGGTGGTGGCGGGTGGTGGTGGGTGGTGGCGGGTGGCGGCTGGTGGTGGGTGGTGGCGGGTGGCGGCTGGTGGCGGCTGGTGGTGGGTGGCGGTGGGTGGCGGCGGGTGGCGGCTGGTGGTGGGTGGCGGTGGGTGGCGGCGGGTGGCGGCGGGTGGCTGGTGGTGCGTGGTGGCGGGTGGCGGCTGGTGGTGGGTGGCGGCTGGTGGTGGGTGGTGGCGGGTGGCGGTGGGTGGCGGCTGGTGGTGGGTGGTGGCGGGTGGCGGCTGGTGGTGGGTGGTGGCGGGTGGCGGCTGGTGGTGGGCGGCGAGTGGCGGCTGGTGGCGGCCAGCTGGGACACACCCTTCACCACTGAAGGTCTGAGAACAACTAACCATATGTCTCTCTCACCACCACCAGCCTAGTGTTGCCAGCTCGCGCTCTCAAAATGTTTCCTTCAAAGATTGTATATTATCTTTGAACAACAAGTTTGATTATCAAGGAAATAATGCATATATTATTGTCACATTAATACTGTGCAATATCTTATTACATTCCTGCTAAATAATTATAATTTGAAACAGGACAAAAAATCCCACATATATATAAAAACCAACATTAGAGATCACGAGGCCTAGGCCTCGCCTGTGACCACACATCCTGCCTCCCTGGCCTGCTACACTCACACACCTCACACTCTTAACTCTCTCATAATCACTCTCACTCTCTTACTCTGTCACTCTTACTCTGTCACTCTTACTCTCTGTCACTCTTACTCTGTCACTCTTACTCTCTGTCACTCTTACTGTCACTCTTACACTCTGTCACTCCTACTCTCTGTCACTCTTACTCTGTCACTCTTACTCTCTGTCACTCTTACTCTCTGTCACTCTTACTCTCTGTCACTCTTACTGTCACTCTTACACTCTGTCACTCCTACTCTCTGTCACTCTTACTCTGTCACTCTTACTCTCTGTCACTCTTACTCTCTGTCACTCTTACTCTGTCACTCTTACTCTGTCACTCTTACTCTGTCACTCTTACTCTGTCACTCTTACTCTCTGTCACTCTTACTCTGTCACTCTTACTCTCTGTCACTCTTACTGTCACTCTTACACTCTGTCACTCCTACTCTCTGTCACTCTTACTCTGTCACTCTTACTCTCTGTCACTCTTACTCTCTGTCACTCTTACTCTCTGTCACTCTTACTGTCACTCTTACACTCTGTCACTCCTACTCTCTGTCACTCTTACTCTGTCACTCTTACTCTCTGTCACTCTTACTCTCTGTCACTCTTACTCTGTCACTCTTACTCTGTCACTCTTACTCTGTCACTCTTACTCTCTGTCACTCTTACTCTCTGTCACTCTTACTCTCTGTCACTCTTACTCTCTGTCACTCTTACTCTCTGTCACTCTTACTCTGTCACTCTTACTCTGTCACTCTTACTCTCTGTCACTCTTACTCTGTCACTCTTACTCTCTGTCACTCTTACTCTCTGTCACTCTTACTCTCTGTCACTCTTACACTCTGTCACTCTTACTCTGTCACTCTTACTCTCTGTCACTCTTACTCTCTGTCACTCTTACTCTCTGTCACTCTTACTCTCTGTCACTCTTACTCTCTGTCACTCTTACTCTGTCACTCTTACTCTGTCACTCTTACTCTGTCACTCTTACTCTCTGTCACTCTTACTCTGTCACTCTTACTCTGTCACTCTTACTCTGTCACTCTTACTCTCTGTCACTCTTACTCTGTCACTCTTACTCTGTTATTCTTACTCTCTGTCACTCTTACTCTGTCACTCTTACTCTCTGTCACTCTTACTCTCTGTCACTCTTACTCTCTGTCACTCTTACTCTCTGTCACTCTTACTCTCTGTCACTCTTACTCTCTGTCACTCTTACTCTCTGTCACTCTTACTCTGTCACTCTTACTCTCTGTCACTCTTACTCTGTCACTCTTACTCTGTCACTCTTACTCTGTCACTCTTACTCTCTGTCACTCTTACTCTGTCACTCTTACTCTCTGTCACTCTTACTCTGTCACTCTTACTCTCTGTCACTCTTACTCTGTCATTCTTACTCACTCTCAGTCACCCTTACCCATTCATACTCACTCTCTCACTCTTACTCTCATACTCTTACTCTCAATTACTCTTACTCTCAATCACTCTTACTCCCAATCACTCCTACTCCCAATCACTCGTACTCTCAATCACTCCTACTCTCATTCTTACTCTTACTCTTACTCCCAATCACTCTTACTCTCAATCACTCTTATTCTCATTCTTACTCTCACTCTTACTCTTACTCCCAATCACTCTTACTCCCAATCACTCTTACTCTCAATCACTCTTACTCTCAATCACTCTTACTCTCAATCACTCTTACTCTCATTCTTACTCTTACTCACTCTTACTCTCAATCACTCTTATTCTCATTCTTACTCCTACTCTCACTCTAACTCCTACTCCCAATCACTCTTACTCCCAATCACTCTTACTCTCAATCACTCTTACTCCCAATCACTCTTACTCTCAATCACTCTTACTCTCAATCACTCTTACTCTCAATCACTCTTACTCTCAATCACTCTTACTCTCACTAACTCTCAATCACTCTTACTCTCACTCTAACTCTCAATCACTCTTACTCTCATACTCACCCTTACTCTCAATCACTTTACTCTCACTCTTACTCATTCTGTCACTCTTACTCTCACTCTTACTCACTCTGTCACTCTTACTCACTCTCAGTCACTCTTACTTATACTCACTCTTACTCACACTTACACACTCTCTGGCACTCTCACTCACCTTCATTCACTCTTACTCACTCTTACCCACTCTCGCTCACTCTTACTCACTCTAGTTAATAAGAACACGCCAATATAAGACAACAAAACGTTTTCAGATTCGTTCTCACCACTTTCCAGCAACTTTTAAAATTTATATAAATTATCTTAGGGAATAATACATAAATTATATATTTAAACATGATATTAGTGTTTAGTGGAATGCATAAGGAGTCAAATTGTGTTAAAAAGAGCGATTTTTAGAAAATTTGGAAAACTACTTTTTTCTGTTCATATTATAACTAAATGGATTTTAAAGGTTTCACTCAGCCAATATATATCATTCACAATTTATTAATGAATTTTACAAAAAAACACCATAAATTTTATATTTAAACATGTAAAAACTATTTGTTTTACATTTGGAAGAAAATAATTGTAGAAAAACAATTTATAATTAAACCTTTGTGTTTGGATTTTTTGAGTAAAAGTTTCTCAAAGGCTCTCCTGCACCATTCTCAATGCAAATCATTCCCACACCTATGGGAAGAGATAGGCGAACGTTGTGTAGATGATTTGTGTTTGCTGGGTAGTAGGCTGAGAAGTGAGTTCTGGCTACTAGGTACGACATATATATATATATATATATATATATATATATGTCGTACCTAGTAGCCAGAACTCACTTCTCAGCCTACTATTCAAGGCCCGATTTGCCTAATAAGCCTAGTTTTCCTGAATTAATATATTTACTATAATTTTTTTCTTATGAAATGATAAAGCAACCCTTTTCTCTATGTATGAGGTCAATTTTTTTTTATTGGAGTTAAAATTAACGTAGATATATGACCGAACCTAACCAACCCTACCTAACCTAACCTAACCTATATTTATAGGTAAGGTTAGGTTAGGTAGCCAAAAAAAGCTAGGTTAGGTTAGGTTAGGTAGGTTAGGTAGACGAAAAAACATTAATTCATGAAAACTTGGCTTATTAGGCAAATTGGGCCTTGAATAGTAGGCTGAGAAGTGCGTTCTGGCTATTAGGTACGACATATATATATATATATATATATATATATATATATATATATATATATATATATATATATATATATATATATATATATATATATGTCGTGCCTAGTAGCCAGAACTCACTTCTGAGCCTACTATGCAAGGCCCGATTTGCCTAATAAGCCAAGTTTTCATGAATTAATTGCTTTTCGACTACCTAACCTACCTAACCTAACCTAACCTAACTTTTTCGGCTACCTAACCAAACCTAACCTATTAAGATAGGTTAGGTTAGGTTAGGTAGGGTTGGTTAGGTTCGGTTATATATCTACGTTAATTTTAACTCCAATAAAAAAAAATTGACCTCTTACATAATGATATGGGTTGCTTTATCATTTCATAAGAAAAAAATTAGAGAAAATATATTAATTCATGAAAACTTGGCTTATTAGGCAAATCGGGCCTTGCATTGTAGGCTGAAAAGTGAGTTCTGGCTACTAGGTACGACATATATATATATATATATATATATATATACACACATATATGATAGATGTTTCTTCCGGGAATCTTAATATCAATATGAGTAGAAAAACTATTGATATAACAAACATTTTGTTAAAATTCTTTTTTACTTAACGTGAATTTGTTCATTTGATATATCACGCTATTGAGTTTTCTGTGTGTATTGAAGTAAGGGCGAAGAAGTAGAACATCTAGTTGACAGAGCTCGGGTGCTCGGGTAAACTGTTAGAAACCCTGTTTTGTGATCCTCGTGAGGGCTGGTAGCACCCTAGGATGCATTTCTTTTAAGCATATCGTCGCGCAGTAGACTAAGCCATATCTGGGATCATTCCTAACGTTGGTTCGAACCCTCATCACGAGCCTCATTGATTTGTTCACTTGATATATCACACTCTTGTAATTTTTTTTAATTATCAAATGGATACTCAAAACTTATTTAAAAATTATAATAATAACTACACACTTCCACAAAATTTATATAAACCACAAACAAGTTTAAAACAATTTTAAATTACTAGCTAAAACCTTGTTAAGATCAAAATATCACACAAAACTGAATGCCAAAAAATGTATTATATGTCTTACTTAAACAAATACAATAATATAAAATATCAACACTTGAAATTAGTAAAAAAAAAAAAAACAATTCAAGGGAGGCTAAAGGAAATAATACAGACGTCAGCATGAACTATAAATCAAAATACAAAGCTTACTGTGCATAATAAAGTGTACAATTGAACAGTTGAAACGTTGTTATTTAGCAGAGGCCGCAGCTTCCTGATATATATGGATTCCTTTATTCTCAAATTCGACTTACCATTCATGCAAGTATCTAAAATGTTTAAATATTGAACAAATATTTGATATGGCAAAAATGGATTAAAAGTCAGTACGCACTGTAGGTGGATTTTTGATGGTTAATGAGTCATGTAAGTGATTAGACGTAAGGGTGGATATAATGAACTGCCTGACCAGTGTTACAAGTTGTTACGAGAATTGTATGTTAAAACATATGTATGTTGATTTAGTTTTTGGTTTGGAGATTTCAACCGGGCATTGTCTCATAATCATTGTGTTCGGGACTTGGAGAGATTTATCTTAAACGTGTAATATACTTCTCAGTTCAGTTACTGTGCTGTCTCCTTTGTCTAATATGAATGGGTACAAGTCGTTAAAGGGTAGGAAAATGGATAATAATTAGGGTATATATCACACATTAGGTAAGATATCAAGGTAAGACATTAGTAATACCATTGAGAATATTTTCTTGCTTCTTATGTATAGGCTTTTTGTAGTTTATTTCATTTTCATAGTGGTCGTTAATGATTGGCTCAACATGGGTATAAATATATAGGATATCCTGTATGTCCTCCCAAAAAAAGTCTTCTGCAATTTCATTCATAAGTTCAATATGCGATCTTTAAACTAGAAATTATCTTTGAAAATGGGAATTAATATTAAATGAGAATTAATATTAAATCATTGAAAATGAGATTAAATATGCATCAACGAAAACGGACTTATTGAGGAAGTTGTAGGATGGCTGGCTGATGATGTCATTGTACATTGGGGATGACTGTTGCCGTGCGCATCGCCGAGGCAAGGACTCCTGGTTCAACCTTGACGAAGAACGGATGTATGGACACCTCTTCCGCCTGGGGGCCGCCGGATCAAGTTCTGTTTTCGGGTCTTGGACTTACTACTGCCGTTTGGCATTCTTCTTCAACGGTCCGGTTGTACGACGCCTGGCGCACATATTGCCTTGGGTCACGGGATTGTTGATAGATTTTTTTTTTTTACGTGTTCTGGATGGTTCTCCTGGCGGAGTGATGGTGTCCGGCGCCGGCTTGGCCGAGAGGTGCCGGGGGGTTGGTTGGTCTTGATGGGCTGCTGGTGCCCTCAGTCGTGGTGGGCGGCCGGCTTCTGCTCTGCCGGAGGACACTGTACTACAGTAGCCATGTGATGCCCCGCCTGGACTACAGTAGCCATGTGATGCCCCGCCTGGACTACAGTAGCCATGTGATGCCCCGCCTGGACTACAGTAGCCATGTGATGCCCCGCCTGGACTACAGTAGCCATGTGATGCCCTGCCTGGACTACAGTAGCCATGTGATGCCCCGCCTGGACTACAGTAGCCATGTGATGCCCTGCCTGGACTACAGTAGCCATGTGATGCCCCGCCTGGACTACAGTAGCCATGTGATGCCCCGCCTGGACTACAGTAGCCATGTGATGCCCCGCCTGGACTCCAGTAGCCATGTGATGCCCTGCCTGGACTACAGTAGCCATGTGATGCCCCGCCTGGACTACAGTAGCCATGTGATGCCCTGCCTGGACTACAGTAGCCATGTGATGCCCCGCCTGGACTACAGTAGCCATGTGATGCCCCGCCTGGACTACAGTAGCCATGTGATGCTCCGCCTGGACTACAGTAGCCATGTGATGCCCCGCCTGGCCTACAGTAGCCATGTGATGCCCTGCCTGGACTACAGTAGCCATGTGATGCTCCGCCTGGACTACAGTAGCCATGTGATGCTCCGCCTGGACTACAGTAGCCATGTGATGCTCCGCCTGGACTACAGTAGCCATGTGATGCCCCGCCTGGCCTACAGTAGCCATGTGATGCCCCGCCTGGACTACAGTAGCCATGTGATGCCCTGCCTGGACTACAGTAGCCATGTGATGCCCTGCCTGGACTACAGTAGCCATGTGATGCCCTGCCTGGACTACAGTAGCCATGTGATGCCCTGCCTGGACTACAGTAGCCATGTGATGCCCCGCCTGGACTACAGTAGCCATGTGATGCCCTGCCTGGACTACAGTAGCCATGTGATGCCCTGCCTGGACTACAGTAGCCATGTGATGCCCTGCCTGGACTACAGTAGCCATGTGATGCCTGTCTGGACTACTTAAGCCATGTGATGCCCTGCTTGGACTACAGTAGCCATGTGATGCCCCACTTGGACTACAGTTGCCATGTGATGCCCTGTCCTAGACTACAATAGCTATGTGGTGCCCCGCCTGGACTACAGTAGCCATGTGATGCCCCACTTGGACTACAGTAGCCATGTTATGCCCCGCCTGGACTACAGTAGCCATGTGATGCCCTGCCTGGACTACAGTAGCCATGTGATGCCCCGCCTGGACTACAGTAGCCATGTGATGCCCTGCCTGGACTACAGTAGCCATGTGATGCCCCGCCTGGACTACAGTAGCCATGTACTCACCTAGTTGTACTCACCTAGTTGTGTTTGTGGGGGTTGAGCTCTGGCTCTTTGGTCTCGCCTCTCAACCGTCAATCAACAAGTTTACAGATTCCTGAGCCTATTGGGCTCTATCATATCTACACTTGAAACTGTGTATGGAGTCAGCCTCCACCACATCACTTCCTAATGCATTCCATTTGTCAACCACTCTGACACTAAAAAAGTTCTTTCTAATATCTCTGTGGCTCATTTGGGCACTCAGTTTCCACCTGTGTCCCCTTGTACGTGTTCCCCTTGTGTTAAATAGACTGTCTTTATCTACCCTATCAATTCCCTTCAGAATCTTGAATGTGGTGATCATGTCCCCCCTAACTCTTCTGTCTTCCAGCGAAGTGAGGTTTAATTCCCGTAGTCTCTCCTCGTAGCTCATACCTCTCAGCTCGGGTACTAGTCTGGTGGCAAACCTTTGAACCTTTTCCAGTTTAGTCTTATCCTTGACTAGATATGGATTCCATGCTGGGGCTGCATACTCCAGGATTGTCCTGACATATGTGGTATACAAAGTTCTGAATGATTCTTTACACAAGTTTCTGAATGCCGTTCGTATGTTGGCCAGCCTGGCATATGCCGCTGATGTTATCCGCTTGATATGTGCTGCAGGAGACAGGTCTGGCGTGATATCAACCCCCAAGTCTTTTTCCTTCTCTGACTCCTGAAGAATTTCCTCTCCCAGATGATACCTTGTATCTGGCCTCCTGCTCCCTACACCTATCTTCATTACATTACATTTGGTTGGGTTAAACTCTAACAACCATTTGTTCGACCATTCCTTCAGCTTGTCTAGGTCTTCTTGAAGCCTCAAACAGTCCTCTTCTATTTTAATCCTTCTCATAATTTTAGCATCGTCTGCAAACATTGAGAGAAATGAATCGATACCCTCTGGGAGATCATTTACATATATCAGAAACAAGATAGGACCGAGTACAGAGCCCTGTGGGACTCCACTGGTGACTTCACGCCAATCGGAGGTCTCACCCCTCGCCGTAACTCTCTGCTTCCTATTGCTTAGATACTCCCTTATCCACTGGAGCACCTTACCAGCTACACCTGCCTGTCTCTCCAGCTTATGTACCAGACTCTTATGCGGTACTGTGTAAAAGGCTTTCCGACAATCCAAGAAAATGCAGTCCGCCCAGCCCTCTCTTTCTTGCTTAATCTTTGTCACCTGATCGTAGAATTCTATCAAGCCTGTAAGGCAAGATTTACCCTCCCTGAACCCATGTTGGCAATTTGTCACAAAGTCCCTTCTCTCCAGATGTGTTACCAGGTTTTTTCTCACGATCTTCTCCATCACCTTGCATGGTATACAAGTCAAGGACACTGGCCTGTAGTTAAGTGCCTTTTGCCTGTCGCCCTTTTTGTATATTGGGACCACATTCGCCGTCTTCCATATTTCTGGTAGGTCTCCCGTCTCCAGTGACTTACTATACACTATGGAGAGTGGCAAGCAAAGTGCCTCTGCACACTCTTTCAGTATCCATGGTGAGATCCCATCTGGACCAACAGCCTTTCTAACATCCAGATCCAGATGGTGTCTCTTAACCTCCTCTCTCGTAATTTCGAACTCCTCCAAGGCCGCCTGGTTTACCTCCCTTTCTCCTAGCATAGTGACCTCACCTTGTTCTATTGTGAAGACCTCCTGGAACCTCTTGTTGAGTTCTTCACACACCTCTCTGTCATTCTCTGTATACCTGTCCTCGCCTGTTCGAAGTTTCAATACCTGTTCTTTCACTGTTGTTTTCCTTCTGATGTGACTGTGGAGTAGCTTTGGTTCGGTCTTGGCTTTGTTTGCTATATCATTTTCAAAACTTTTCTCTGCTTCTCTTCTCACCCTGACGTACTCATTCCTGGTTCTCTGGTATCTCTCTCTGCTTTCTGGTGTTCTGTTATTCCAGAAGTTCCTCCACGCCCTTTTGTTCAGTTTCTTTTCTTCCATACATGCCCTATTATACCATGGATTCTTCTGTTGCTTCTCGGATTTTTCCCTTTGGGCTGAGATGAACCTGTTTACTGCCTCCTGACACTTTTGGGTAACGTAGTCCATCATACCCTGTACAGACGTATCTCTGAGGTCTGTGTCCCAAGGTAT